>NC_051155.1:115581348-115881348 GCF_013339745.2 Dermacentor silvarum
AACATTTCGAAGCCTTGTGTAGTCTAAACGGCTTGATGGGTAAATGTAGCCTGCGACGAGTGTGAAGGAGAGACTCTTCTTTTTTATGCTAAGGCATACATACTGATTGTAGTCATGAGGAGGCATGGCCTGGGTCACGTAGGTGAGCTCTTTGCGAACATAAACGAGGACCTTGCTGATTTTGTCACACGTGGCGGAGGTAAAAGCTTCGTATCCTGATAATCTGAGGATATTTTTCACGTTTGGTTCACAGATGACTAGCACCGGAAATTGATTTACATATACAAATTGGCGAAAATAAGAAATACGTGATATCAGGCCTCTCGCATTCCACTGAAGAATTGAGGCATTCTTGACGTCTTCTTGAAAAGGTCGCCTCTGCAGAAGTATACGGGAGCCATGTTTCTAATGGAAGCTTTGAAGTACAGGAGCGACAGCATCCAGTACTTGTAAAGCTCATCGAGCAGTCGAAGTTTGTGCATTTCCAAAAAGTGTGCGAATCGCAGCTATTAATGACTTCAGCAGAATAACCACCTGCACATCCTGTTCAGGAGACCTGTCGGAAGCAAGAGGTACGTTTGATGAAGGAGACGTATGTCGCTCAAGCTCAGCAGGTGGGCGTGCATTTGGCAGTGCAGGCCAGGCAATGTCATAAGCACTTTTCTGGGCTTCTTTGTCAATCAATACGTTGCGTCTGGTCTCGCGCAAGGACTGCTGTTTCTCAATTCGAGATAATGACACTGCTGGACTAGATTGGCGCTGTGGGGGGTTTTTCGCGTTCTTTGGGGAACGTCTGCGGTGGCGGCGGGAGCGTCGTTTTTTCACAGAAACGGCTGCTTCCCGGTGCGTAGAGCCTTCCCTTACCATCTCTTTAAGAATACTCCACTCCTACTTGATTCGGGGGCAAGTTCTCGATGTGGCTTCATGAGATCTCTTGCAGTTTCGGCACTTAAATTCAGTTGCTTGGCAGGATTCCGTGGTGTGGAAACCAGCGCAGCTTGCACATACTGCAGCGTGATTACGAACACCTCTGACGTGACCCAACCGAAGGCACTTGTGGCACTGCAGAGGTTTCGGAATGAACGGCTTTACGGGGTGGCAAAAATAGCCAACCTTGACATTAGATGGGAAGGTGTCACCCTTGAAGACTATCTTAACACACCGTGAATTGCCAATCCGAGATACCTGGATGATGGTACTATCAGGATTGGCTGTCTTGACTAGGATAGGCAAGTCTTCGTTCGGTATTGTACATCTACGTCATAGATGACGCCTGTTGCTGTATCCTAGTCGACAGGAATGTGGGAGCGCACTTTGATCCCGTTCAGATGGGTTACTGTACGCAAGATGTCAAACGCGGTTGCATGCACGTCATCTACGGCGAGAATGTTCTTGCGAGTGTTAATTCTTATGCCAGTGATTTCATTGGGAACTAATCTTTCAAGAAAGGCGGAGACAGCTTGCCTATTCAGATGCTGCAGATTGTCCGAGGAAACCACCGGCATGAAGAGTATGGCGGGGGCTCGAGGACGGCTCATGTTCTGCACTGTAGATGTACCTGAAGGCGAATGTGTCCTGAGGCTCCTCCGCTTCGCCTTGCGGCTTTGTACGGCTGCGAAGCCGTCTTCGGAGTCTTCTCCGCTGGCCGAGTAGAGTTCCGTGCGGTCACTGGCGGCATCGTCCATTTCACTGTTACGCTTCCGCGACGGCACCGCGGAACGCGATGTCAGGTCGGGAGAGAACCGAGCAGCGTCGAGGTTCATCACTGCCGGCGGGGGACCGAAGTCCCGTAGCTAAACACCGAAAAAAACGAAAATCAGCAGGAGACGGGAAAGCACCAGTCAACTAGAGACGCACTTCGTCGTCTTCCCAAACGGAAGAGAGTGAGAGATATGGTAGTGCAAAGGTGATGTTGCTCTAGACAAAAGCCTGGATGAGCTGAATTAGCTCCTTCTCTCGAAGCGCTCCGCGTTTATTGGAAGTCCTCCCTATGAGGTGCAGCGTATTATCTACTGCTGTTTGTAGCTTTTGCAAGGTATGCTTATTAGCTCGGTTGCATTGGAGGGACAGTCCTAGATCCCTTAGCCTGTCTACCTGAGGCATACAGTGTCCTTCAACCATGAGTTGGATACTCGGCGGCGACCTCCCGAAGAGTCTCGCGATGGGCAGAAGGAGAAGCTGTGATTTGGTGGGGGAGCACCTGAGATTCAAGTTGTGACCTACTTGTTCGAACTGGGTAATGGGTGCTTGGAGGGTTCGTTGGATCTGTTCGTCAAATCCTCCGGTCATCCACAGCGTAATATCGTCCACGTGCAATGTGAATCGGAGGTCTGGAATCGTAAGAGTGAAATCTAAAGGTCGCATAGCCAAATTGAAGAGGAGGGAGGTGAGCACAGCCCCTCGGGGTGTGCCAGTGCTTCCTAAGCGTATTTGACCACATTGGTCGCTACCTAATTGAAGCGTGCAGTGCGCTTCGTGATTCTAAGCTGTGTATATAACGGTAGATTTGCTCTCCTTAGTTTATACTGCCAAGTTCGCGTATAATGGCCAAGCTTTTTCTGAGTTATGGCTTAACGATGCGTCAGAAACGACGCGTGTATTTGTCGTGGCTCTTTCTCTCTGACTGCCCGGTGCGGCATATATTAGACAAATTTGTTCTGTATGTGTGATCCTGCAATTTCTCCGACGATATCTGCTACATCTTTCTCGAAATACTCACGGATGGCTTGTCGTATGCGTGCGCGTCCTCGCATTCTTTGCATACTTTGTTAGTCACCTGCATAAACCTCTCCCCTGCAATTGGCTTGTAGACATCTAGTGCTACGGCCTCCTTCTATGGTAGCCACACTTGATACATTCCTCTCAATAAGATTAATTCTTATCGAATGTATCTGTAAGATACATTCTCACCGTAAATCACCCGTGACATTGCCCATTCGCGCATGCAAATGAGTGACAACGCGTGTGTACAGTATATGCAATGTTTTATTTGTCATAACTCATATGTCGTGTTGAGTTCTGCATTCTGTTTTCTCTTCATTATCACTGCTTTGAGGTGCCTGAAATGCAGAGCCAAGGGTTCTTCGATCGCATCTAGCCTGAAGTTGGCAAGGACAAGGTCTATGCACGTTCCCCTGGTGGTTCTTGGTTGTTTCCAGTCATATGAAATGCATCGTAGAGCGCATCGAGACGTCATATACTGCACAAGCCAGTCGCTGTCCGTGATGTCTACGTTGAAGTCTCCGACAAGTACGAAGAGGTTGTTATTGTACTTGGCTTCTTATTCGCGCATAGCTAGATCGATGTACTTTTCTATGTTGCCTCGGGAGAGATTCGGGGCCAAGTACACTGTCATGACGACGGCTCCGTGGGTTAGTTTTATTGCAGCATGTACGCCGTTGTGAGATTGGCTCGTTATTGGTAGGCCAAGATCCACCGCGGTCTCTGGCAATTTCACGTACATCCCAACACCACCCGGCGAACGCTCTGCTTCTTCTGTGCAGACGACGGGGAATAATTCATTGATGGGCGGTCTCGTGTTCCACGTTTCTGTAAAGCAAAGGACGTCTGCTTTCGTTACTGTGGGATCTCGTACGACGTGGTTTGCGTGGGCATTGAGGGAGCGCGCCGACGATAGAAGAGAAGCGGGGGTGGGGAAGTGAGCGAGGAGCTGGCGAGGAGGAGACTGCGTGCGCATGCGCCTCGCCACCCTCCTCCGCCCTCCTGGTTGCTAAGGCCACGGCGCAGCCAACTTTGCAGGAAGGACCCTTTGCAGAAATGAGTTGCGCCGATGACACACGGCAGCGCACTAACTTCTTAAGGTGGTTACTCAAATGAACGCCAAAAAAAAACGCTGCTTGTTAAAGCAGCAAGAAAGAAAACATTTACGAGAAGCTGCGCATGTAGAAAACATTTAGTGATTGTAGAACCAAAAAAAACTTTTTTTTTCATTTTTGATGGCTTGTAATGCGCATATTTGGAATTTAACATGGCGGCGCTAGCGACGTGGTGCGGGTGTTTGAGAGTACATATAGAGTAAACCATCACTGTTCGACAAACCGCATTTGCCGCTAAAATTTAAAACATTTTCCAAGGTAAAACAAATACTTACAGGGCACCTTATTTATGTAAGAGGCTTTCTTCTATTGATGAGCTGTGCACGCTGTATGCGAGAGTACACCTTTCCGCTTGAAAAGTAGATGCCCGATCTTCTTTCCCGCAAAGGAACTTAGCCGGGAGGGAGATACTCCTTTGTCATGTGTCACTGCGCTTGAACGCCTTTCCAGTAAATGTACCCTTACCTAAAGGACTTTAGAGTTCCCGTGTGTCAGGGGTCTTACAAGTCACGTATTTCCGCTGGGACCAAAGATATGGACAAAGAAAACGGTGCAAATGCACAACGCACACGAGCCAATAAATGCTCACAATGGTGAACCAAGCATTAAGGGTACGCACGGGTGCAGGGGTAGGGAGGGGGGGGGAGGGGTGAAATGATAATCATGTCCCGTTCTCTTGACCTAATCCCCTGTTTGCGTTATTTTCAATAGTGTTGTCACACGATCCTAACAAACTACTAGCCATTCTGTGCTACCAAGGTGCTGAAATGCGTATCCGTTTCAGAACTGGCAGCGTGGTATGTAGAAAAAGTGCCAAATGCATCTACAACATTAGGTAAGGAAGTTAGGTTATTCTGTAAATAGCTTGGATCGTAGCTAGACGGTAAGTATGCAGTTGACGAAAGGTCGTGGGAAAAATAGCGCGATATGGTTGCACAGGGAGAATACGAAAAACACCAAGACAAAATGATGAAGAGCCACACCATAAGCGCGAAATTTATTGTGCACTAGTAACTGTTCAAAAGGAGGCTTCTTTGTATCGGGAAAATGTTATTACTTGCTAATTTCTGCGTCCACTTGGTTCTCGTGATTTGCAATTATTTTTCCTCGTAAAGAAACCAATGTGGTGAATGCATTAAAATTAGGAGCTGATAATTGAGCCCTAAAGCTGTGGTTGAGTAGCTTTCACGGTATATACCACTCTATAAGATTGAAAGTGCGTGGGGGCCATTTCTCTCCGCAGAATGACACCAACAATGACCGACTGTAGAAGCAAGTGAAAGAGCTCCACAAGATGCGCGTGACTGTTAAGGTGAAGGTTACTTGGTGTGAAATGACACCTATATAAAGCTTTTTATAGTCACGTTGGGTACACTAGACCACTTCACTGTGATTTGACCAACTCTGCGAGTCGATCAGAAATCGTTTCTCGCTGTATAAAGTGTAAGAGTAATACGTTGGCACCTAACACGCCCAATATGGCAGTAATACATAAGCTTGACATATTCGCCGCGAAGTAGCGGTCAACACGCATTAGCGTTCCAGTTGGTTTCATAAGAAAACGTGGCAATATGCATTGAAGCACAAAACGAACTGGAACGCCGATACATTTTTTCGCAAAATTCGGGAATCAATATCTAGAAACTGATGTCATCCTGAGAATTAATTCCAAGTGGATCCGCCTTGCAAACTCTACGGCTACAATTTGTAAATTGCAATATGGGCCATCAGGTAATTACTTAAAAACTTAATTAGTAAATTTTTGTTACTTATTCGATTATGCATTTCAATTTCTTGTGCAAGTAATGTCCGCCTCTTCGAGTAGACCAGCTAATTAACTGGAATTGTGCTATCTGTCACAGGCAACCTTAAATAAATTTTGAAAGTGTTCGCTGAAACACCCTGTATTTCGTAACTGCTATTACACACCAATTCTAGTGTGCCGCGGTGCAAATTATCAAGACCGCGCTGTTATTGAGGCTTTGATTATTGTTTATTGATTTACTTGTCTAGCTTTTTGAGCATATGGGATGTTTTCTTCCCTTTTCCATTTTACGTCTTGTCCCAACGAAACTACAATACTATGCAAATGTGTTGCTCGAAGCCACAATGCTCGTAGCGTTACGTCGGTAAATACGGGATCTAGCCACACTCACAATTACCCAAAACATAAATCCACGTAATCGCGATGGGATGAACGAGTAAAAAAAGCGGTGTCTTCCGTTAGTTCTCACCATTGGGCGTGGAAATTGAGACACCGGCCATTACCTATCGCATTCTCGCTGTGCGTAAATGTCATTATGCCGCTAGCAAGCCAGGCGCTCGGGTACGAATGGGCTTTGCGCTGCAGTGCTGCCGCTGGTTCCGACGTAATTGGCGCATTCAAATTACACGGCAGCTCGATTAACGGCTGCTGGGTGCTGTTTTCAGGAGCACATGCCAGATACCTCAAACTCCTAATGAGTGATGCGCAAGTAGAGTGATAATTGGAATGATGTAAAAATATCAACGTACCTTATCATCTTCGACACCTGTGAACGCACATACAAATTTAATAATACTAACGCATGCGCCTTCTTTCTTCTATCATTGATCTCTTTTTTTACCAATTAATTGAGTTGCCTATCGTTGTATGATGCAAACGCAGAAAAAAAGAGGGCTGGAAAGACAATGGAATTATTACAAGCTCCGATACCTTATATCCCTGCAAAAAGATATATGTGCTATTACTAAATTGGTTAGCTAGTAAATTGTATTTTTTAAAAAGAAATTGGGCACATCGAGAAGAATCTGTCGCCTTTTAAATAAATTTCAGTTTTATGAGCAGAGTGATTAGAAGTAACCATCTCTTCCTTTCCGATAAATCCGTTTCTTCATGCGCGAAATGCAGCAGGGAAGTCGTAGTCATGGCTGTAAGAACGAAGTGATAAAAGCAATGAATTATCAAGAAATGGGCTGGTGAGAACAACTAAAATGGTAGCACGATTGACAACCTTTGCTCCCTCCCCCTTGCAAGGAACGCATATAAAACGCAAGGAAAGGAATGCGGACGAAAAGAACGAATTATCTGCCACCTTCAACCTGTTTCGAGCTTTTTGGTGGTGCCATTGGGATGGTGAGCTCTTAGTAAACAGAAATATATTGTCAGGAGTTCCACAGTCCGTTCGTAGTCTAGAAAATGCGTGTGCTTGTGTGTGTCTGTACGCATACATAACGGTGCATACATCTTTCATTTTTTTCTAAGTTTATGTTCCTATATTATTAGTGGTTTATGCATCAATTTTGTTGCTGTGTAGAATTGCGCACTGCTGATGTTATATAATCATTATACACCTATTCACTTATTGTTATGTCTTTACGTACATGTGTAATTCAAAATGAAATTATTCTTGTTCATTTGTGTGTAATCTTATGCTGCCAGATGTTTGATATATTACGTCTAATATGTTTATTTGTACTTTTCCATAATCATAGGCCTTAGGCGATATGATGTCCGGTTTATTTACTTCTGCTATGATGATTTGCATTCTCCCGCGATTTTCACCTTTGTCGCTAATCGTATATTCTACATTTTTATACATGTACTAACAGGAGGTTCCCCTGACAGTTCTTAATTTGGGACCTCGTTCTGTATTACTACATGTACTTTGTGATTGCATTAATGTCTAAAAATAATCAAAGTCAGAGCTTCGCCCGAAAGGCGAAGCATCAATTGCGATAGCGAATTTACTAGTAGAGTATACGTAGTAAGGAAGCAGTTTTATGGGCTGCATAAACTGGACACATTCGCTTACTAACTGAATTAACAAGCATGGTGTCAGCGCGCTCAAGCAAACATGAATTGATCACACTCGATGACCGCAGGCAATAACTGTGAAAACACTGGCGTCAGCAAGCGCAGCAGGAGCAGTGACCGAAGGTTCGTGCGGTCTATCACTTCAACGGAAACTCAGCGGCGAAAGCACAGCGCATACAAATGTAAGAGCCGTGTAGAAATCGCTTTCAAGATACGTCGCGCGCGACAGCCCTCAGCCGCGCAATGTACGCAGTTACTGGCAGAGTGGAAGCCGTGCACGCTCCCTCCCGCGCTGCCTTTCCGCTTTCCTCTTTCGCGTGGGAGATTGAGTCGCCAGTTCCCCTTGCGCCCGGTCGCGCATTTAGTGCCACAGCTAAACGTCGCCTCCCCTCCCTCCCTCCCATCCCCCTACGGCCTTTCGCACGACCGGAGACGTCGTGTTTGCTCTGCGCCGTGCGTTCGCTCTCCGTGAAAGCACGCGTCCCTTGCGCGCTTTCACTCGCACATGCATCATACGGCGAACGGCGACGAGTTTATCAGCGTTGAACGTTACACGGAACCTCACGGCGACGACGACAGCGACGGCAGGAATGCGCTTGGAGTGTCCATATAATTGCTGTAGCAATATTAAATGATTGTTTGATTGAATAAATTAGGCGCTTTGTGGAACTGAAAGACACAGCAAGTGCCTATGACGTTCTGAGCGCTTGCTTTAACCACGCCATAAACCACAATCGTCTTGCGTGCTTATAGATGAAGAAACGAATGTGCAAACCCAAACCAATTTTTTAAATAAATGTAGGTCAATTGAAGCTTTGGTCACGTGGGTAAATAAGCGCTACGCTTCTGCTACGCATTTTGTACCATACAAATCGTGGGCCTGGCCTCCAATACTATAAGACAGGGAAACCCCGACCGCGAAATCTACGTCATACACATTTCATCACGCCATCTGCCGAATCACCCAGAATAACTGTTCCGTAATCTCCAGGAGCTGTCCACTTTTCTCGGCAAAAACCCTACCTACCAGATGAGCCAAATCTCGGAAGAAACTGCATAGAAGAATTCGATTTAATAAAAAAATGCGCTTTAAGGCGTTTCTTTACCGCGCACTGACGAAAATTAGATACCGTTTCTTGTTAAGTATGAAATAATTTTAGCTCCCGTTGTCGGCGACCTTCAAGCGACCTCGAGCCAAATTGCCAGAGCCATTATCCTGTCACTCAAATGAGAACATTCGGACATCGTTGCGAAAACAAAACGAGATCATCAGGGCAACCAGTGAAACGTTAAAAAATGCGGTCTCTGGCACCCAACCCTTTGTACAGGAGCCACATTACATACGCTAGTTACTGCCCAAACAAGTTACACAAGTATTACTCCTGAGTTTTTCGTAATGATTGTTCACAACATCACTCGAGGTGTACCTTCTAGTACACTGAAAGTTTATTTGTCATTTCCAATAATGACGTTCGAAAGGCACATGCAGGGCAGCATACACTTAATTGGCATCTTAATGCACTTAATTGGCATAATGGCCAATAATGACGTTCAAAAGGCACATACAGGGCAGCATACACTTAATTGGCATCTTAATGCACTTAATTGGCATAGGAAGAAGACGACGAAGCTGCTGCTAGCCTGTCTGAGTAGCTCTGGCTACATTTATCGTTATTATTGCTATTTTCTGGTAATAACTGTTCACCACGTCGGTCGACTCGAAAAGGTACCTTCCGTATCGGAGACCGACGGGTGCTGCGCCAGCCGCCGCCTCGCAAGGTGCTAGGATCCAAGCTGGCACCGACGAGCACTCCGCCATGACCTCCCAAGGGGTGACACCGGGTCAGAAACGCCAGCTGGTTTGTACAAGCCAGCCTGACTGCAAGCGACAAGACACTGGTGACTCTGAAGACGAGTCAACAATCATCGAGGATGACAACGTGGCGAACCTTTCAGACCTCGACATGGACGAAGGTGGTTTCCGAATTGTGCGCCATCGTAAAGACATGGCGGAGGGCATTCCAGTGTTAATCACTGCAGCATCCGAAAGAGCTGATTTAAGGCAAGTGAACCCTATTCCCCTGTATTCTGAGCTTGAAACGATTCTCGGTGGACCACCAGTGAAGAGTCACTTCACAGCACAGGGGGCATTGCTCTTAGATGTTGAGACAGAAGGACAAGCCAACATCCTTATAGAGACCAAGAATATCGGCACACAGTTATATGAAAAACATGTGCATTGTTAGAGGAGTCCCAAAATGGTACTCGGATGAAGAGCTGCTCACCTTCCTGAGACCTCAGGGAGTATTTCATGCAAGGAGAATCATCCGTCGGGTCCAAACCTCGTCATCTGAATGGGAGTCAAGGCGCACTAACTCGGTGGTTCTCACATTTGCTCCAAATTCTGAACGCCCGGAGAAGATCAACCTTGGTTTCACCAGACACGAGCTTATCGACTACGTGTAGACACCACCGCGCTGTTTTAAGAGCCAGCGCTTCGGACATATCGCTAAGTACTGTCGTGGGGAACAGAGGTGCAAGCGCTGTGGGGGACCTCATGATTTTAAGACGTGTGCAAGTAAAGAAAACTCTGTGTGTGCAAACTGCGGCGGCGACCATCCTGCTAGCTACGGTCATTGTCCTGCGCGGACAGCTGCTCAACGAAGGAACAAGATGTTTGTTTTGGGTCCAAAGAATGCAAGCGCACCATCGAACACGAAGAAGACACTCAGCGCGCCACAACTAACTGGTTTGGAAAGAGAGTACGCTTCTCATTTCCCGCGCCTCACACCGATAAACGAAGTTATTGAGCCAACGCAAACAGTCACCGCCGCTGAGAAACCTGTTGCAAAAGAGTCCGAAAGCGCACCTATGCGGCCGCAGTGAACCGACTTCAAGCACCACTTGGAAGCAGTCAGCTGGAAAACTGCCAGCATGTGATACGCGCTTTGTTCACGGCACTACGTTCCCACGTTGCGAAGATGCCTACGAGTTCAACGAAGGATATGCTGGAAGCAGTGCTGGCTCTTGAGTCAGTAATACTCTGCTCTACTTCCACATACCCTCAGTAGCATAATGGGAATTTCTCGCCCACTTGGTCCACTCCGTCGTCCAAAAGTGCCCCTAATAATGCAATGGAACTGCGCGGGTATTCAACAGCGTCTGTGTGAACTTAGCCTTTTCCTTCGAGACATACCTATACCAATCCTAGCCCTCTCGGAGGCTGGTCTCCCTAATGGAAGGACGATCCCAGGATACATCAGACATGGAAATCCGAGTATACCGTCATTCGCCAATGGAAGTGCGATGATATACATCAGGCGAGAAATACCTCACGTCGCCTTACGAGTGCAAGACCTTTGTTCTACCTACTTGGAAGTCACCGCTGTGAAAGTGTGCCTAGGAAACCGAAAACTCAGTGTGGTGTCGGTGTATATAAGTCCACGCAGGAAGGTCTCCATGGAGGCGTTTATAAAGGACCTTTGTATTCGTTGCCCCTCTCCTAGAATAATCTGTGGCGATTTTAACGCACATCATTCGCTTTGGGGAGATAAGATTACAGATTTCCGAGGCAAGGAACTTGTCGCTGCCGCGGATGCTGCTGACTTATGTATCGCGAACGATGGCAAGCCGACTTTCTTCAGACCACCAGATTCATGGAGTGCCATAGACGTCGTGATCCATTCTACAGACCTCTGCGTATCGTCAACAACGGCCCCAGACAGGATGGGCAGCGACCATTTTCCGATCTTCACCAACATCACCGGATTTCACACTGCTGGTAGACAATTCTGTGCTGTGACACGCTGGGACACATACAGAGAAGCGTTGGATGAATCCCCTGGTGAGCTGTTCGCAGATATGCTGCGGAGCAAGAGAGTGGCTACCTCAATGTTGAAACTGCCAGATCATTTCCCTATTCCTGATTTGAAACTAAAGAACCTCTGCGCAGCGCGTAGGAGAGCGGAGCGCAAGCTAATGAGAAAAACGGGAAATCCCTCTGCAAAAACGGATTACAACAGGATAAACGCTGTCATCCGTCGTCACACAAAAAGGCTAAGACGAGTTCAGTGGGCTGCTTTCTGTGAGAGCTTATCGGCGTTTACACCCATGACAAGGATATGGGGAGTAATAAATAGCCTATCCGGAAAGATTCGCCCGCACAAGCCATTCGAAGCACTTGCTTTAAAGCAAGGAAAATATTTGCAAACCCTTGCAAAAGATTTTGCAGACGTTTACACATCTGGCAGATCAGCAGGAGTGTCGAACCCTATGTTGTCGCAAGCATTCCATGCCATGGATGCGCCATTCACTTTCCGTGAGTTGGATTTGGCGCTTAGCAAGTTAAGAAGACGCTGCGCTGTGGGTCCCGATTCGATCAGCAATCAGATGCTGACAAATCTGCCATACGAACGAAGACGAGCCCTTCTGGACATATTTAATCATGTCTGGAGCACAGGAGAGATTCCAGAAACGTGGAAGATAGCATGGGTGGTGCCAGTACTCAAGTCCGGAAAGGATCCTGCGAACCTCGCCTCATATCGGCCAGTATCGCTAACATCATGCGTATCAAAGTTGATGGAAAGAGTAGTATGTACGAGGCTAACGTGGTATCTTGAGCAAGGAACTAGACTGCCATCGTGCATGACCGGCTTTCGTCCACGGTTGAGTGCCCAGGACAGTGTCTTGGATTTACTAAGCCATATCGAGCCCATCGCGCAGACGGCCTTTCCACACTCGCCATCTTTATGGATGTTGCCAAGGCATACGACTGTGTGCTTCATACAGGCATCATCAACGGACTCCAAAACATGAGCGTCTTGGGAAATGCTCTTCGATTCGTCCATGAATTTCTCAGAGATCGATGTGTCCAAGTTAAGCTCGGAAGTATAATGAGTGATAAACGACGAATTTCCCTCGGTGTCCCACAAGGAAGCGTCCTATCTCCCTTGCTTTTTAACGTTGCCATGGCCAGCCTTCCAGATGCACTGAAAGTAGGTCGGACGGCAGTTAAAATGTCTATCTACGCAGATGACATCTGCATTTGGATCTCGGGGTACCAACACAAACGGTTGGCCCGGATAGCCCAGGGCGCAATCACCACCATCGAACGCCACTTATCGACGCTTGGCCTATCTTTATCAGCGGAAAAATCTGCCTTCATGCTTTTCCCGGGAGTGAGACGCAAGTCAACACACCTGACGCTGAACATCAGAGGGCATTCAATTCGTCGTGCAAATCATGTTCGATTCCTGGGCGTCACCATCGACAGCAAGCTACTATGGCGTCGTGCGGTCGAAAGTGTTGTGGCTGCATCAGTGCAAAGAGTCAACGCACTTCGTCGATTGGCAGGTGTACGTTGGGGAAACAACCCTATGGCCATGCTTAAACTGAACGCTGCACTGATAACAAGCCGCATTCTCTATCAGCTCCCCCTGATATCACCGTCATCGAGTCAATTCGAGCGCTTGGGGGCTGTGCACAGAAAGGGACTTCGCTTGGCGATGGGAGTTCCACAGACGGCTTCAAACATGAAAGTCACTAATGAGGCACAGTCTCTTCCACTCCTCCTCTTGGCATCTCAGGCGTTGCTGATGCAGCTATTAAGGCTGGGTGTGTCCTGCGCAGGCACGGCGCTTCTCCGGCGGCTAAGAGCAAGAACTCGCTCCCTTTTTCATGCGGCGCTGAATACTTTCCGATTTTTAGGATTGCAATGGCCTAAACGAAGTCGCCCTGATCCGTCATGGTCCTTTTCGGACGTTACCTGCAGCCTCAGTGTACCCCACCTACCGGCGAAACGCACCATTTCAACTGCAGAAGCAAAGTTTATTGTGCTGGAACACTTGAGCACAGTGTTTCAAAGCCACCTACAAGTGTACACAGATGGTTCGGTGTGCGCACAAACAGATAGCTGCGCAGCGGCTTTCTGCATACCATCCCTTGATGTGTCATGGTCTGGCCGACTGGATCGCGTTGTCTCCTCTACAACAGTAGAAAGCGCCGCAATCACCGCGGCTTTGCGGAAACTACGGGCCTTTTCTACACGAGATGTCGTGGTGCTGACGGATTCCAAGTCAGCGTTACAGAGATTACATCGTGGCCTACCTTTAGAGAAATTTACAAGGCAATCTCTGGCACTGATTAACGATCTGACAAGCAAAGGATTTAACATAAGATTCCAGTGGATACCATCACACGTAGGAATTGATGGAAACAAGAAAGCTGACTCCCTTGCCCGCCTAGCGCTGACATGTGTCCCAAAAGTGAAAGCTCCAAAAGCTTTTCAGAACCCTAAGGGTGCAATCCGCCTTCACTTTAGGGAGATCCACAAGAATCCCCACGAAGCCTGTGTGACTCATGGATTTACCCGCGAAGAAGCGCCGCTTTTATACCGCATCAGAACCGATTCCGCGTACACCCCAGCTTGGTTATTCAAAACTGGGCTTCGCGCATCCCCATTCTGTGCTTTCTGTGGTGACATTGGTGACATCGAACATTTCATTTGGATATGCCCGCAGTTTGACACAGAAAGAAAAGCGATGGTCGACAGCCTACAAAAGAGCGGTCTTACGCACAGTACCTTTGAAGACGTCGTTTTCCCCGGAGGACCTGCGACAATCAGGAAGAGAGCGCAACGACTTCTGATAGCCTTCCTGCGAGACACGGGGCTCAACGACACCTGGTGACACACCCCTGATCTCAACTCGAAGGAGGATCAGGCGGAACAATTGCCGGCTATGTATGCCAGGCTAACCCCGCCTGCTTCAACACCACCACCACCACCGCAACCACTTAATTGGCATCTTTTGACGCTGAGACAGGGTTGACTGTGCTCTTTTCAAATACAGTTGTCTGTGAGCTCCGCGGCGCAGGTTTCGCGTCGCCTCGAGAGATGGCGTCACGCTTCGTGGTGCCTTTCAGGCGCTTTTCTACTTCTAGCTGAGCAGTGCTCTGTCTGTTTGGCGTCTTTCGCTGCTTGTCATGCCGCCTTCAACCGGTTTACTTCTTGTAGCTGGACAGCGTCCATATGGACCATTGCACAGTATGGGGTGCTGCGGTGTGGTGCGGTGTGGTACGAGCTTTCACTACACCGATTTTAAGATTGAGGCTAATATCCTCTCCAAGCAGTCTGCTTTGCCTTTAGCCATTTCATACTTTCATCCAATCTGCATTACGGGAGGGCCAACAATTTTTTTGTGCCTTATTCCCTAGAGAACGGAGCCGTTAAGAGGTACCTCTACATCTGCAGGAGTAGTAGCGATGGGTTACAATAAGCCGATTTGTTAGATGAGCTATGTCCCGTTTTACAGCTATTCGGCGAAATCTACTACTACGACAACGGTGGCGGCAGCAGCGGCGGTGGGCTCCAAAGTCCGGCAGAGCTCGCATAGACGGCTTCGCTTTCAAAAAAAAAAAAAAAAACGCAATGCCGCTGTACATGTGACATGAAATGCACAATCTCGTCCGTAAGTCATGTTTGGCATGATTCAGCCAATTTTGCTACGAATATGTTCGACCTAACAATTGGCTGGTAGCTGCAGGCACGAAAAGATACTGCATAAGAAAGATATTAAAGCGAATAGCTTTCCTCAGCTGTTTCGACCATTTGTGTGGCGGTGAGACACTCACCGCCGATACGAAGGCGTTGATGCAAAGGACACGTGCTTTCCCGCAACGGACGTGCCGGGCGCATAGGTCGCCGAACGCCACCCAGCTCTTTTGGACACACGTGTGGTATTGCGAGAGCGTTGTGACGTCTGAAGATATAGATGATGTGGTGGAGCACCCGGGAAGGACAGGCTTCTTCTACTGCTGCCCCCCTCTGCCACTGCTCTGGTTTCGGGGGAGGACTCCTTCGGAAGAGAAGGATGGCGGTCGCCTTTTTCGCCGGCACTCGTGTTGCTGGAGAAAACGCGCGTATGACTCGTTATATGAATGTCCACATATACTAAAGGTACAGATGCGCTGTTGATGGCTTTCTTATCTAAACAATTACGGGTTGAAGCAAGAAAAAAGACTTAAATATCATCATTGAGTTAAAAGAAATTAGGCAGCATCTATGTCACGAGAAATTCCGAGGTTAATACCATCGGAAGTTTTGCATTGTACAGACATGCCGTAATAACCCCGCAGACACACGAACTGACAATCTCTCTGAAAACCACAATGATTTAAAAAACATTCTCACAGTATGTTTTGTTGTAATTACTAAACCCCTGAAGAAACTCTGTAGAATCCTATGTGCAACTACGTTTGTGTGGCTTTCGAATAACTGGACGCGCTCGGATACGAAGGTGTTTGTTGTGAATGGGACGCTATTGATTCAGTACATTTAGTACTACATACCTGTTGTGTCACCTTGGCGCATGTATTCTGAGAGATTGGCCAACAATGGGCGCATACCAATATCACCTGCGCAGTGCCGAAGTTGTCTACTGGTCCTCAAGGCAGCCAGCAGTGAGTTGCCTATTCAGCCACATACCCAGTGACACATGTCTGTTCATGAACACAGCCGACAATACTATGTATTGCTGCATTGTTTCAATGCTAATAGGGCTAACGTCAACTGTCATCTTGAATTATTTCTTCGGCGTATTTTTTAAACGTGGGCTTTGGAGCTCACATTTGTAGATTGTAATCACTGATGGGGATTATGACACTGGATCCTGAGTAGCATATCGCTTTTAATCTAGTATTGTGCTTCAACACGTATCCACACTATCTCTTACTGAAATTTCGTGGAGCAGGCGGCCGACTCTTTTGTTGCTTCATCGGCGTGTGTGCTTCGAAACTACAGACGAACATTTCAGGGCACTATTTCGACTAACTACTACTACGTGCGCTTTGAATAACCGGACTGCCATGTTCTTCTTACTGTGGCGTAAGACCAGTGTGTCCATACGAGAAAGTGCCGTCGAGAACAAGATGCAAGGAAGTACCCAATATTCTTCATCAGAAGGAAACGTCGAGCCTAGGTGAGCAATTTTATCACGAATCTGTGGCTATCCAGCTTTATTTCGAACACAAAGAAAACTGCGGGGCCAACCAGGCGTACATAATTCATGCTTGGATATACTGCCTCTCCCAGTACCTTCTTATGCCTTGTAAGACTCTGCTCGAAGACTTTTTTTGTACTGCTTTCGCCGCTAACGCTCCTTTTTCAGGGCTCTACGCTGCTTTAGTGGTCAACTCAACATGGTGGAAGCGCTCCAGCACCATTTCGTGTAACGCTTATGCAAGGCAGGGCCTTTCTGGCTTGCTACTGACTTTAGCTCTATTTTTGTTCTATCGTTAGCAGTTTTTCGTAATAATATAATTTGTCGTGTTGTTCATTTTTCCTCGAAATTCTTTGTTACGGTGGTTAGAATATTAGCCGTCAGAATAAATTAGATTATTACTGGTACCATTCTAGTTTCTGCTCTTATGAACTTCTGTGTTCTCACTTAAAGTGCTGACCAGGTTCCAGCACTTCACTAACTTAGTCAACACTAAGAGAAGGTATAACTAATGTTATTTCCTGTACGTTTATAAGACAGCATGTGTTCGTTTCCTTTATGCAAATGGTTTTAAGGTGTTGTCTGTAACGTTTGCTCGGTGGTTAGGACGTTCTGCTGTTCGCCGTGAAACGACAGCGTTCATTTTTAGTCGCCCTGTCTTACGGCAAAAAAATATCAAATGGTGGGAGTTCCTGATTGTGCTCCCGAGATAGAGAAATTTTATTGGTGTACAGAATCGCAACGGGTTATCCCCGTAGAGCCGGCCAAAAATTGCTATGACCGACGGTCTTTCAAGTCGTTCTACCTGATATTGTAAAAAAGTTTTCAACTAGGAATAGTCCTCTGAGCTTCTTTGAGAGTGACACTGTTTTATGCAAAGCTAACGGGGCACCCAGTTTCCTATGTCACCTCGTTGTAACAGGCGCTGTGATGTTTGCCAGTTGCTTGCCTGTATTATTTCTGTTTTTCACCGCTATTACTCATACAACCTAAAAAGGTCTGTTTTTTTTAAGAAATGTTCACCGTCAACGACTATTTCCATCGAAAATAAATATTTTTCATCAGAATTAGCATAAACTTGGTATGGCGCGTAAACAGAAGCAAGTAGATTGCATATTGTGTTTGCTGTACTATCTCACGGTAGTTTCTGACGCCTATTATATTAAGAAAAGCAAAACCATATATGCTTATTATCAGATCAAGGTCAAATGACATCGAGCGCGTAATATATATTTGGGGCCTTTCATGACGTTTTCCCTCCTATAATTCGGCTCGCACCCACCAAAGCAGGTCGCTCCAAGCTAGAAGCACTGGGCATCATTCACCCACGCAGGTGGCCAGCAAGTGATCACTACCACCATAATGGCAGCAGGATAACATCACTCGCCCGTTGCCACGTAATATGCACCCCGTCCACCACGAAAACAGGAGAGCTGCTATAGCCAAAGCCTACAACAAGTATTCGGATCAAGCAGGCGCCTCCTTTGTAGATGCTGCCGGGCCCCTGCACAACCACTCCATGGCAACCGTTGTACACACTGGACAGCTGGTAGACTGCATCTCGGCCACCGGAATAGACATCAGAGTCATAGAAGAGGCCGGTGTAGACTTAGCTATGTGTAATCCAAGAGCCACCTCTGTCCTCACGGATTCCCAGGCGGGGTATCGTAACGTCACAAGAGGTCAAGTCGGCCGCCTCGCACAGCCAAGACTGCAACAGGCTGCGGTCAATCGTCAAGAGGGACAGTGGAAACCGCTGATGTGGGTACCAGGGCCCGCGGGAGCTCGAGGCAATCAGATTGCTCATGCCTCCGCCCGAGAACTTTTACACCGGGACTCCGCCGATTCATCCACAGCACAACTTCTCGCTGACCAGGACGGTCCCCAGACCCTCCTTTCAAATTCTGAGATCCTTCAAAACCTCCGGCTTAGTAGACGCACTTTACCGACGACTGATCCCAAATTAGATAAAGCAACGCAGGTAGCATGGAGACGCTTACAAACATTGTACTTTCCGAATCCATATGTGTTATCAAAGATAGATACTACGACGTACAATCCGCAATGTAAATTCTGTCCCCAGACGGCCACGTTATACCACATGGTTGGGGCTTGCCAAGAGAATCCGAAAATATCTGCCAAGCATAATCCGATGATTGTCGAGTGGGAGGCGACCCTGTCCAGCTCGGACCCAGAACAGCAACAAGCCCTGGTCAACTCAGTGCGGACGGCGGCAAAAAGTCAATGGTCTTCCGGGCTAGGAGGTCCAACCACAAGATGACTATTAATTTTTCACCGATAAATGTTTTATTCTCTCTCATATCCTGCTGTGCAGCATCTGTATGCAAATGTTCTAAAAAACTACCTGCTTTCGAAGCGAAAAACAGCAACCTTTACCTCCATACTAGCGCAGAAGTTGATTACCCGAGCACAAGCATAAACAGTTGGACGAGGGTCCACTATAGTTTTGTTTAACTCATTTAATTATCCTTATTTTGCAGTTGCCAGTATAACTCTTGAATATGCTTCTTTTTTGTTTTCAATGGCATGCTTCTGCAAATTTTCCTTTTTAAAGGCTTCGTTTCTTTTCTGAGAGTACCAGACTGCCCCAGCTGCGGACAACGTAGTACTTTGGACTACACGCTCTGGGGATGCCCCACGTTACAGAGGGGCCCGCATCGATGCGCTTCCGAGCAGTGGAGCTCTGCTCTTCGGAGCTCCGACCAGTAACTGCAAGTTTGGGCTGTCCAGAGAGCCCACGATGCGACGCTAGAGCTTGATCTCCCCGTGCTGACGTGGGTGTGGCCCGCGGCTTCGTCGCCTTGGCAACCGTGCTTCTCAGGACCTTCAATAAAGTTCTTTGTCTGTCCGTCTGTCTGTCTCAGAGTACCGTGGTGAAACCGATTTTGCTTACGAAGCTTGATTACGTTTGTGTTTAGTAAGATTAGAGACGCCTAGGCAGCTTAGAACAAATCACTGTTTGTCTTTTTAATATTGCCATTGCTATTTTCATTTAATCATTGTCTGATGCCTCTTTTAGCTCACGCGAATAAATGATTTTCATATATATTGAATAATTTTCTTCATATCTATTCTACTCTTTAAGTTTCCCACCAGGGGGAAGTAGCCAACCGGCCAGTTATTCTTGTTAACCTCTCTGCCTTTCTTCTGTTTTATTTTTCCCAACCATGCTCATAGCGATAATGTCAGCGTGTACCATTCGCTCTTCCCAATGCTGCCAGTAACAGTTCGTAGATTTGCAAGCAGATTGGCATGTGCGGCCTGCTTCTGGCTAACATACATATGGACGCACAATTCAGAGCCTTTGATCAGAAACGAGCCGCCAGTGTTACGTATTAGTTGAAAGCTTCTAGCGAAATTAGGGAGCTTTCTTAGTAAATTTAGCCCACTTTCATGTCCACAATTTCCTGCAGGTCATTTGTATACCACTCATCAGAACGTATTTATCGGTACAAAGCTTAGAGATCCGGAGGCGTTCATAAAATGTCGATTTCTAAATAAAGTTCAATGAATGGGGCTAAATAGGGCTCTGAGGAAAAAAAAGTTCAACCGTATTCGTAAAAGAAACACTTTTAAATACCAAAAAAGGCATACTTACGATGACATGATGTTTGATAAGAAAAAAATGGAAACAAAATGAAAATCTTCGAGAACACCTAAACACTTTTTATGATTTGTGAATACGAAAGCATTAACGTACAATTGAACGCTGCTGATCTTCCTTTGAGTTTTGAACTCCTCGCGGGCAAGCGAGCGTGTTGAGACGCTTGGAGCGTTTTGATTTGGCCTTAAAGAGGCGTAGTTAGACCGCAGGCGAGAGCTTGCGCGGACAAGGAACGCGCAGATAACTCGGGCTTCCGAGAGCGAAATCCAGGGTGACGTAGCGTCCGTCGGGGCGATACCCTGTCTCCTCACTCAACACTTGGCGCTCTATCACGACAGCGGGTGTTCCTTTTCGCCCGCTCTGCTCCGTCGAGGCGCGCTCGGGACGTGCCGTCGCAGCCAATGGGACTTAGGTGCCGTTTCGCTGCTAAAGACGGCAGACGCCGGCTTTTTTGCTTAATGGGTCATTTGAGGCTTTCGCTTCAAAACGAAACACCTGTGGCAAGGACACTTCAAATTTCCGCACCAACTCACCGTGACGCCACACATTAGGACGGTTTCTGCTAAGGCTTAGGTTATTCTTCACCGCAATTTGTTATGAAAACCAAATACTGAGCTTACCCATTTTCAAGGAATTTACTGCGCCCAAACCACCCAAATGTGAAAACATACTTTGAAATCCCCGATTTTCACGCTGAGGCAGCGGCGCTACGGACGCTGGGATTCCGGCGTCATCTACAAAAAGTTGTCGCAGTTTCACCTAAAAGGCGAATCATCAATTGCGATAGCCAATTTGTAGAGAGCTATACAGAGTAATGATATTAGCTTTATCAGCTGTATAAACTTGGACATGCTGCAGCACCGGCAACACGCAGAACTGCTGTCGACGCCGTCGGCGTTTTGCCCGCGTTCGCTCAAAATGCGTGCGGCGTTGGTGACTGTTGCCGGAGCATCTTATATAAATAGGCACTTGGTGCCGCAGTTAAACGTCGCCTCCCTTCCCTCCCCCTCCCCCTCCCCGCCTCCCCCACGGCCTCTCGCAAGTCGGAAGAAGGCGCGTTTGCTCTACATATATGGTGATTGCAAAGGAGGAAAGAGACGCTCAATTCTGCAGCCCTTAAGGGAGCACGGCGCAGAACGCGCGTTTGTTCTCCGCCGTGCGTTCACTCCCCGTGAAAGCGCGTGCCCCTCGCGCCCTTTCACTCGCACATACAGCGTTCGGCGAATTGGCGCTGAGCCGTGCTCCCTCAAGGGCTGCAGAAGATAGCGCCAACCTTTCCCTTTCCCTCAAGAACCACTTACCGGCAGAAGATAGCGCCAACCTTTCCCTTTCCCTCAAGAACCACTTACCCCGACGATTTCTTCTCCAAATGACGTCATACGGAACCTCACGGCGACGCCGACGGCAGAAATCTGCTTTTGAGTGTCCATATAATTGCTATCGCAATAAAAAAATAAAGGAAAGCGGATCATTTACCTTCGTTTTAGGGGCGAAGCTCCTTAGGATGTGGGTCTCACCCTCCTCTGTAGTAGTAGTAGTCGTCGTAGTAGGTAGCCACGTCTACTTTTACGAGAAAAAAAATTCCGAGAGCTGTGGCCGTAGCGGAATCGAACCAGCGACCCCTCGCTTCTGAACGCGTGGCGCTAACCACTACGCCACGAAGCTTTTTTTTTCTTTTTTTTCTGTATTGCATTGATACAACAGTCAACCACGTAGTGACAAAATCATAATTTTAGAACTGTTTCATGTGTAACAAGCCTTCCATACGGGGCACCCAATCGGGTACACACTTTTTCACTTTTTCCATTTCGAGAAATGAAATTACAGACTCGCGAAAGTACTCTATTGCAGGGCGAGCATCAACGTCTGCATGGCGAACAGCCATGCGTGACGTCCAGATACTATGCAGAGCCATTAACATTGTAATATCATATGGAAAACCATCCTCGTTATCAACCATTAGGTACCTTATTCCCTGTGCATCCAAAGGGAAATCCTTCTTTAAGGTCCTTTGCAGGACATCCCAGAAGAACACGCCATCCCAGCATTCCAGGAACACGTGTTCAATAGTTTCAGGTTTCCGGCACAAGAAACAGTGGTCACCCCACGGAACGAAGAATCCCTTATCAGAAAGCAAAGCCTTAACTGGCAAAACGCCTGCATGTAATTTAAAGAAGAAGGTTTTCACCCCAGGACGCACAGGCATGCTTTTATTGCGATAGCAATTATATGGACACTCAAAAGCAAATTTCTGCCGTCGGCGTCGCCGTCGCCGTCGCCGTGAGGTTCCGTATGACGTCATTTGTGGAAGAAATCGCCGGTGGTAAGTGGTTCTTGAGGGAAAGGGAAAGGTTGGCGCTATCTTCTGCAGCCCTTGAGGGAGCACGGCTCAGCGCCAGAATTGCCGGAGCCTCTGATATAAATAGGCACTGCGTTCCGCAGCTAAACGTCGCCTCCCTTCCCTCCCCCTCCCCCACGGCCTCTCGCTCGTCTGAAGAAGGCGCGTTTGCTCTACATACATGGTGATTGTGAAGGAGAACAGAGACGCCTACTTCTGCAGCCCTTAAGCGAGCACGGCGCAGAACGCGCGTTTGTTCTCCGCCGTGCGTTCACTCCCAGTGAAAGACGCGCCCCTCGCGCCCTTTCACTCGCACATACAGCGTTCGGCGCGCGGCGATTTCTCTGGCGCTGAGCCGTGCTCCCTCAAGGGCTGCAGAAGATAGCGCCAACCTTTCCCTTTCCCTCAAGAACCACTTACCACTTACCACCACCGGCAACAGTCACCAACGCCGCACGCATTTTGAGCGAACGCGGGCAAAACGCCGATGGCGTCGACAACAGTTCTGCGTGTTGCCGATGCTGCTGCATGTCCAAGTTTATACAGCTGATAAAGCTAATATCATTACTCCGTATAGCTCTCTACAAGTTTGCTATCGCAATTGATGCTTCGCCTTTCAGGTGAAACTGCGACAACTTTTTTACACGTTTCAGCACCTTGCGCCACTTTCCGCCCGAGAAATGAGTCCGATACAATGGAATTGGGAGAACAATATCACATAAATCATTATACAATTTTTTACGAGACACTGCGCTTAAATATTCAATCGAGAAACGGGCCTCCAGGAAGCGGCACGACTCAACAACCTCTTTAAGGTAACCCTGTAGTCGACCTTCCACACTACGCCACGAAGCGAACATGGGCAGACGCACCACGATGGCAATAAATACCCAACATTAACGAAAGACTGCGCGTTTCTAACGCGTTTGTGCTAGCGCGTTACGGCCCGTGCAAGAAGCTGGTGTATAAGACGCTGTGGCCTCTCCGCCATACCCCCGTATTCATAAACGCTGATGGCGTCGGCAAACGCGGTGCACGTTCCGGCATGTGTAAACGGCTGCGTAAGACGCTGTGGCCTCTTCCCCTTAGAGTACTGCACGTTTCTAACGCGTTTGTGCTAGCGTCCCCGCCGGAGATGGTGCAATTATAATGAAGGGCGCTGTTATAAAATAGGAATGACGTCACATATGGCGCGTGTCATTGGTGGAAGTCAATGGTTCGATTTAGTGCGGCGAGACTGGGCGAATTACACGGAAGATTCATGGTTTACCGATGATTCCCTCCGGAGCTTCACCCACTCATCATCATTCACCCCGTGGATATGCGGTGTTTTTTTTTTTCATTATTCAACCAACTGCCGCAAAATTTACGAAAATTCGTTTTCAAAGGGTTATATATTTGTTTATATTTGTTTCACTATGTCCCTTCACTTATAATCTGAATGTGGGAGGCGACACTCTGCCGTCGAACTCGGCACTCCTTTGCCGCGAGGACGTAACACTGTGCAATTTTAGAAGTCTGAATAAAGTAAGATAACGCGAATAAACAGATAAAGGCAATACGCTAATCCGCCAACAACTATCCACAGTAACTCGTAAAGCCTAATCTGGGTGGCCTTGTAATTGCAGTATCTGAAACAATAGGTTCGGTAAATCGATCACATGTTCGCACTGTCTTCGCGAGACTGTAGTTCAGTATTGAGTTACCTATTTCTTTGTATTGTGCGCTTTCTTATTGACATCAGAACAAGTAAGGTGACTTCTGCCTAGCATCCATCAATGTGACGTTGCAGTTTTCACCTGCACCCGTTGACCAGACTGCTTAAGTTTGCTCTAAGAAGCTCGCCACAACAACTGCGTGATTAGTTACGCGGCCCTTTTTTGTGTATAGCCAGCTTTCTTTCAGACTTGGAAAAATGTTTTATGTAGCCCATATTGAGCAACAGAAAGCTGGATCGGGAATTTTTCAGGATGGGCTACAATTTTCTCATTTACACGTTTGCTATTAATATAATATTTAAGGAAGGTTAATATTTAATAGCAGCTAATTATTTACTTGGGCAGCTTGCACTATAGTGGTGCAAGAATACCGTGCAAGCTAGCACGGTATTCCGAATCGGCTCAGCGCCGACGCGGAGATTCCCGCTCGGCCGCACGACGAGCTTCAAAGATGAGCGGCTTCTTGTTCGGGTGTCCAGATCTTCTTTGGTCGTCCCATGTCAAGGCTACATGTACTCGCCACAGAGTGAAAGAGAGTTCTGCCGCCGTTGCGGTGGCTCCGAGCTTTTTTTTAATGGTAACGTCACGGCCAAGCTGCACCTTCACACTTGTCGGGGCGTGGCTGGTCGAAACCTGCCGGACACCGCGTGATGACGGCGTGAACGCGGGGAATGGCGGACGGCATCGGCAGCCACTCTGTGAGTTGCCTCGTTGGTGCTGCTACAATTTTTTTTCTCTCTCCCTCTCATTTTCTCTTTCTCCCGAGCATAGCGCGTGCCGCGCGCATGCTCTCCTCCTTCCCTTTCCATAACATCCCATGTCAAGGCAACATCTGCACGACACGGAGAGGAGGTGAAGCACACGCCCCTCCGCGAGGTGGTTGCTAGGCAACGCTCTCGCTCGGCGAGGATTTTTTTTTTTTTTGATTCGGCAGACACATTACGGCTGCCTTTAAAAGCTGTTAAAAATATTCTGTCAATAAATGGTCTGACACCGCAGCTTGCACTATAGTGGTGCAAGAATACCGTGCAAGCTAGCACGGTATTCCAAATCGGCTCAGCGCCGACGCGGAGATTCCCGCTCGGCCGCACGACGAGCTTCAAAGATGAGCGGCTTCTTGTTCGGGTGTCCAGATCTTCTTTGGTCGTCCCATGTCAATGCTACATGTACTCGCCACAGAGTGAAAGAGAGTTCTGCCGCCGTTGCGGTGGCTCCGAGCTTTTTTTTAATGGTAACGTCACGGCCAAGCTGCACCTTCACACTTGTCGGGGCGTGGCTGGTCGAAACCTGCCGGACACCGCGTGATGACGGCGTGAACGCGGGGAATGGCGGACGGCATCGGCAGCCACTCTGTGAGTTGCCTCGTTGGTGCTGCTACAATTTTTTTCTCTCTCCCTCTCATTTTCTCTTTCTCCCGAGCATAGCGCGTGCCGCGCGCATGCTCTCCTCCTTCCCTTTCCATAACGTCCCATGTCAAGGCAACATCTGCACGACACGGAGAGGAGGTGAAGCACACGCCCCTCCGCGAGGTGGTTGCTAGGCAACGCTCTCGCTCGGCGATGATTTTTATTTTTTTTTTATTCGGCAGACACATTACGGCCGCCTTTAAAAGCTGTTAAAAATATTCTGTCAATAAATGGTCTGACTTGCTCCAAGCAATGAGAAACAGCATTATCTTGGTTCTGCCCAGTTACAACGCACTCGTACATTTTAAAAGATTATCACGAGTTACGAGGGCCACCTAGTATTGATACAGAGTGCAATTCTACTAGTCAGCTCCGGGCCCCCGTCAGTTACACTTCGCTCCTCGACCCGGCAGGCTGTGTATCGAGTGAGCTCCTGGATAACACTTTGCAATGTTATGAAAGTGGTTTAAATCATGAATCCAGGACGCGTATTTTGCTTTGAGATGATAGCACACGCGAGACAGATAAAAAAATCACAGCATATCCACGGGGTGAATGATGATGAGTGGGCGAAGCTCCGGAGGGAATCATCGGATCTCCCGCTTAAGGGGACGCTAGCAGAAACGCGTTAGAAACGTGCAGTACTCTCTAGTAAGGGGGAGCGGCCACAGTGTCTTACGCAGCCATTTACACATGCCGGAACGTGCACCGCGTTTGCCGACGCCATCACATGACTGCTGAGAGAGTATACTCCCCGTATTCATAAACGCTCGTCGACTTGAACTTGACTTGCCACCGCCTTGGGCAGCACGTTCGAAACGCGTTGAAGGTAAGGCGGAGAGGCCACGGCGTCTTACACCAGCTTCTTACACGTGCCGTAACGCGCTAGCACAAACGCGTTAGAAACGCGCTAGAAACGCGGCCTTTCGTTAATGTTGGGTATTTATTGCCATCGTGGTGCGTGTGTCTATGTGCGCTTCGTGGCGTAGTGGTTAGCGCCGCGCGTTCGGAAGCGAGGGGTCCCTGGTTCGATTCCGCGCTACGGACACAACTTTCGGAATTTTTTTTTCATAAAACGCCGGAAGCGTTCTCCGGAAGCCGGAAGCTGGCTTCCGGAATCGGAAGCTGAACTGGAAGTGGAACCGGAAGCGGAACCGGAAGCGGAAGTCGGCTTCCGGTTATACTGTACGTATACATATATATGTATATATGGGTATACATACATATACGGACACACAACGCAATCTATTGAGCAATTCATAAAACTAGACGTGGCTACCTACTACGACGGGGACGAACGGGTGCCGCTATAAGGAGCTTCGCCCCTAAAATGAGGGCGAGGAGGATGGCACCGGCGGAACACCTCCGTTTCAACGCCGCCGTCGTCGGAACAGAGAACACGCTGGGCTGTTCGTGACTAGGCACAACTGTAGCTGCTGTTAAGGGATCGATGGTATTCCTAAATAAACGCATCACTGATTTGATGATCGAAATATAATCTCATTATCAGGGACACAGCAGTCTACCTGACTGGAGCAGTATTTTTCTATTTGGGGTGTTGCTACGCTGCACTCCGCAACACCCCAATGACCGCCGCTTCGCGTCGGCTGCCTGGCACCGCGGCTTACGTCACTGGCACTGGGGCACAACCGACCGCACCGCCAAACAGAGAGGAAAAAAAAGAAAATGGTGATACCAAAAACAAAACTTCCTTGACGCGGCGGGATTCGAACCCGCGAACCGCCGATCCCAAAGCAAGCGTTGTAACCACCACGTCCATACAGCCACGTTTTTGTCTTCATGGTATCTATTACAAATATAAAACGTACATGCGTAAGATATTTTCATAGCGGCCAAAACAGTCTTAGCCGCGTATACAAGCACAAAACAAACACTTCAAAGTACAATTATTCCAGTAAGAGCTCTTAAAAGGGAGGCAAAATGATACACTGCATCAACAATGGATACCAGTCTGGTTGGGAGTCTCTGTGATCATAAAAGTCTTTCAGTTGTGAAATCATCCGAATGAAATGTGACTTCGAAGATACAATTGGTTCTGCATTCCGGCCTAGCATGCGAGTTTTCCATAAACTGTGCCACTCTATAAGTAGGACCATGTCAAAAGGCACATCTTCACATTTAGGTGGCATCAGATTGTATTGTATAGCATTTACATCAAGATCCGTTTTAAAGTCCTTTGGAGAACGTCCCAAAACAATATGGCGGCCTTGCAATCAATAGAGCACTGTTCTATAGTTTTAGATACATTACAGAGACGACAGTTATTCGAAGATACAAAGATGCCTTTCCTATTTAACCAGGTTGTGACAGGTAACGTTTCAATGTGCACTTTGAAGAAGAATGTTTTCGAGTGTGGAGGAATAGGCATTTTACAGACCCGTGTAAGGACGTCATCTCCAGGTAAGCCGATGTACAGCGATCGGTATAACGGAGTTTTAAAAAGCATATCAATTAAACTTTTATACAGATTTTTCCTTGAGATAGAGGATCAGTACTCATTTGAGAACCTCAGTGCAAGAAAACGCACTGAGAGGCACACTTCACGCATGAATCCCTGCAAATGTGGATGTGAAACAAAATTTGCTGAAATTACTAAATTTGGTAAAACGTTGACGAGATTAACTTGCAAGAACGCCCGAAGTAATGGGTGAGAACAGTCTCGAAAAAAGATGAAACGAGACACTAATTTTCTAACATAAAGGTGAACCATGCCAAAACCGCCTGGACTAACTGGTCTGAAAATATTGTCACGCCTCATTGGCCCATAAGATGATGACCAAATAAAGGTTGCAAATATTCGGTGAAACTGCGGTATGCAAACCCTGGAACAATGAATTATTTGCAGCACATAGAAAAGTTTTGTTGCCAAAAATAAATTGCACGCTTTCGCTCTGCCAAAGACTGAGAGATAACGTGGAACGAATGTTTGGGCATAGCGTCTCAGGGTTGGCACACGTTCTCTCCAGTAATGTGCACTTGACTTATATCCATCCTATGGAACGCCCAGGTATTTCGGTGGTTGACAAGTCCATTCAATACCAGCAAAATGTATCGTTTTAATGATCCATGAGCCAAACGAAAGCCACAAACATTTAGCACAGTTCATTCGTGCACCAGAAATTGCACCAAATTCCTCTATCTTAGACATTACAGTTGTGATACTGGGCTTGTCCGTGCAAAAGAAAGCGAGGTCGTCTGCATATGCCAGCACTTTTACCTCTGTTTCAAAAACACTGAAACCATGAATATTACTAGAGTGAATTACGTTTAAACACAGTGGTTCCAAGTAAAGGACAACCAGTAATGGCGACAAGGGACAACCTTGCTTCACAGAGGAATGAATTGACACAGGCTTTGACAGGTGACCGTTGACAATCGAACGAGTTGAACAATCATTATAGCACATTTTCACGCCTTTAAATATAATGGAGCCGACGTTAGCATGCTCGAGAAGAGAAAAGAGAAAAGAATGACGGACCCTATCGAAAGCCTTAGCTTAGTCTAATTGTAGCATTGATATTTGATCATAAAAGTACTGGAACAATGTTCCAATACTGTACGGGCGATGTGTATGTTTGTATTGAGGGGCCTTGCAGACCGCAGGTTTGGTCGTAATTTGAGTTTTACTACACGGCATTGCTTAACGCCCCTTCAGATGAACAAAATGATAATGTGGTAATACGCTTTGTGTCCTTTGTAAACCCTACAACCGAAGAAGAGTGTTCTGTCATTAGTGGTTCTTTCACTCAGCAAGAAATAGAATTAACTATTGACCAATTACCGATATCAAAGACGCCAGGTCCGGATGGCATTTCAGGCGAGTTTTATAAAGCCTTTAAATTCCTACTTTCTCCCGTGTTACTCAAGATTTTCAAACTTGGTTTTGATCTGGATACTCTTCCTCAGTCATTCACCAGAAGCCAATCAGTGTTCATTCCAATATACACCGACAGAGAGAAACTGCGATCTGTTGAAGATTACAGACCTATTACACTGTCTAATGTAGACTACAAAAGTTTTGCAAGAGGTATTATCAAACAGACTATAACTTGCAATGTCGATTCTCATTGGTTCCTACGCCATACAGCCACACTTCCAGAGCATGCATTCATACGAACCATATGATTGCGTTCGAGCGTCGTCATCTTCGTCGAAAAAAGTTGTCGCAGTTTCACCTGAAAGGCGAAGCATCAATTGCGATATACTCGCGGACAACTTTCTGTGGCAATGAAGGGAAAGCTACGGGCGCGTGGATGCTGCACAAGTGTTACCGCGCCAAGTAGTCCGGCAGCGTTTGACAGTGCTTTTGGTTGCTCGGAACAGACGCTGAATCGACGCAGCTTCCACGTGCGACGGTTTCGCGTTTGTCCAGACGCGGAAGGGAAAGGCCGCAAAATAAGTAAAATTTTACACTCAGTGGTGTGTTCTGTCTTATTTAACTGTTGCTAATAAGCTGTTTATGTTTTCTCTTCCCCAGCCTAAACGAACCTGGATTAAAACGTGGGACTCTTTTCAGTAGTGCTCTCAATTGTGCGCGCTTTGCCTCCGTAGCTTTTCCTTCATTGCCACAGAAAGTTGTCCGCGAGTATAGCAAATTTGTAGAGAGCTATACGGAGTAATGATATTAGCTTTATCAGCTGTATAAACTTGGACATGCAGCAGCACCGGCAACACGCAGAACTGTTGTCGACGCCGTCGGCGATTTGCCCGCGTTCGCTCAAAATGCGTGCGGCGTTGGTGACTGTTGCCGGAGCCTCTGATATAAATAGGCACTTGGTGCCGCAGCTAAACGTCGCCTCCCTCCCCCCCCCCCTCCCCACCCCCTCCCCCACGGCCTCTCGCGCGTCGGAAGAAGGCGCGTTTGCTCTACATATATGGTGATTGTAAAGGAGGAAAGAGACGCCTACTTCTGCAGCCCTTAAGCGAGCACGGCGCAGAACGCGCGTTTGTTCTCCGCCGTGCGTTCACTCCCCGTGAAAGCGCGCGCCCCTCGCGCCCTTTCACTCGCACATACAGCGTTCGGCGCGTGGCGACGATTTCATCTCCATTGACGTCGTACGGAACCTCACGGCGACGGCGACGCCGACGGCAGAAATCTGCTTTTGAGTGTCCATATAATTGCTATCGCAATAAAAAAGGTCGCGCCATTCTCCTCGCTCTCCTTTTTTTCTCTCGCGTGTGGAATCATCCGCGAAAAGCAAAATACGCATCCTGGATGTCAAAGAGGTGCGACGAAACGCCAACGCATTTCTCTCGCATTTACCGCTAAATCGCCACTGAGTATGGAGAACCGCTATTTTTATTGCGATAGCAATTATATGGACACTCCAAAGCAGATTTCTGCCGTCGGCGTCGCCGTGAGGTTCCGTATGACATCAACGGCGATGAAATCGTCGCTGCACTCTGGACGCTGTATGAGCCAGTGAAAGGGGGCGAGGGACGCGCGCTTTCATGGGGAGCGAACGCACGTCGGAGAGCAAACGCGCGTTCTGCGCCGTGCTCCCTGAAGGGCTGCAGAATTAAGCATCTCTTTCCTCCTTTCCATACATAGAGAGCAAACGCAACTTTTTCCGTCGCGCGAGAGGAAGTGGGGGGGGCGGGAGGGAGGGAGGGAGGGGAGGCGACGTTTAGCTGCGGCACCAAATATGTATTTATATAAAAACGCCGCGGGCGTTCGGTGCGAACGGCGGTCAAAACGCCGACGGCGTCGACCTACAGTTCTGCGCGTTGCTGGTGCTGCTGCATTGTCCAAGTTTATACAGCTGATAAAACTACTATCCTTACTCCGTATTTCTAGCTTATTCTGGCGCTTCCGCAGCACTTCAAACGTTCAAACGTAAAATTGAGCACTAGGGCTCCTCCTCATCTACACTATACTTAACTAGGCTTGTTCCGCGGTGAAAAAAAAATTGTTTTTGGAAATTGTCATTAGGCGAATAACCAGCAACGCGACATTGGTGGCACGTACAGGCACAGGGGTACGCGCCTGTACGCCGGCGTACAAGCACAGATGTATGCACTGAAATATAAGCAGGTTAATATTATGAGATCATGTGCACTTTCGATTACATAGTAAAAGCGCGTAAGAATTCTATACTGACCTGTGCAGTTCCCAGAGCAGCCAAGCTACTTTCATTTGAAGTAGGGATGAAATGGATACAGAGAACTCCTTCTAACACTAGCGATGAAGTTAGAAGGGCCTTGCAAGGCATGACCCGGAGAAAAGCTGCGGGAGAAGATGGAATAACAGCGGATTTAATAAAAGATGCAGGAGATATCATGTTTGAAAAGCTAGCGGCCCTTTATACGCAATGCCTCAAAACTTCAAGTGTACCAGAGCTGGAAGAACGCCAACATTATACTAATCCATAAGAAGAGAGACAATAATGAATTTAAGACTTATTGACCCATTAGATTGCTTTCAGTATTGTGTAAAATGTTCAATAAGATAATTTCCAATGGATTAGGGCTACACTTGACTTCAGGCAACCAAAAGAACAGGCTGGCTTCAGGAAGGGCTACTCCACGATCGATCATATCTATGTCATCAATCAGGTAATCGAGAAACCTGATGAGTACAATCAACTTCTCTATGTGGCTTTCATAGATTATGAAAAGGCATTTGATTCAGTAGAGATAGCAGCTGTCATAGAGGCATTGCGTAATCAACGAGTACAGAAGGCATACGTGAATATCTTGGTAAATATCTACAAAGATCCGACAGCTACATTGGTTGGCCACAAGAAATGTAGAAAGTTTCCTATCAGGAAAGGGGTCAGCCAAGGAGACACAATCTATCCAATGGTATTCACCGCATGCTTAGAAGAAGTATTCAAGCTGTTAGACTGGGAAGGCTTAGGAGTGAGGATCAACGACGAATATCTCAGCAACCTTCAGTTTGCAGATAACATTCTCCTATTAGGCAACTATGGGAACAAATTACAACAATTAATTGAGGACTTTAACCGGGAAAGTGTAAGATCGGGTTTGAAGATTAATATGCAGAAGACAAATTTAATGTTCAACAGTCTGTCAAGAGAACAAGAACTGAAGATGGTCAGTCAGCCTCTGTATTCTGTAAAGCACTACGTATATCTAGGTCAATTACTCACGGGGGACCCTGATCATGAGAAAGAAATTTTCAGAAGAATAAAATTGTGTTGGATTGCATACGGCAGGAATCGCCAAATCCTGACTGGGGGCGTACTACTGTCGTTAAAAAGAAAAGTGTAGAATCATTGCATTCTACCGGTGCTAACATATGGGGCAGAAACTTGGAGGTTAACAAAGAAGCTCGAGAACAAGCTAAGGACCGCACAAAGAGCGATGGGACGAAAAATGTTAGGTCTAACGTTAAGAGACAGGAAGAGAGCGGTGTGCATCCGAGAGAAAACGGTGATAGCCGATATTCTAGTTGACATTAGGAGAAAAAAATAGAGCTGGGCAGGCCATGTAATGCGTAGGATGGATAACCAGTGTACCATTAGGGTTACAGGATGGATACCAATAGAAGGGAAGCAGAGTCGAGGACGGCAGAAAACTAGGTGGGGTGACGAAGTTAGGAAATTTGTAGGTGCGAGTTGAAATGCGCTAGCGCAAGTGCGGGTAATTGGAGATCGCAGGGAGAGGTCTTCGTCCTGCAGTGTACATAAATACAGGCAGATGATGATGATGATGATGACAGGTACTTTTATTGAAGCCGCGATACCGCAGACACTTGCCACACCTGTTTTACTGTTGTTTTCATTTCATATGGAAGATAGAAGAGACAGTGAATATTGTAGCATTTATATTCTAAGCAGGTTGTCTTAAATAGGAAAAACGCGTTGCTGGACAGAGTCATGGGCATTTGCAAGAAGGCGATTGGTTCTATGGGGCGGCTCAACAAGATACGAACATTTTTGGGCGGATAGAGAGAGAGAGAGAGAAAGGACGAGAAAAAGGTAGGGATGTTAACCAAGTACCAAGCAACGTGTCCAGTTGGCTAATGTTCATACGTAAATCACGGCCTGGATGACCCCACCATCAACTACTGTTATGTTCTTCCGCGTTTTCTGTTTTCTTATTACGCTCTCCACAAATATTTGCATTCAATTACAAAATTTCAAACCCTTCCAATGACATCTTTTCTACGGTCGTATCCTCGCGATCAAGGCATTATAGAAATTAATAAATTACACGTTATATTTTCCTGAATAAATTTCTCTAAAAAAGTAAAACAAACTCTTGCGCTTGCATCAAGATTCACAAAACCTATGGCAGTCGTGAAAGTAAATGTCACCGAGCGGAAAATCCGGCCATATTGTTCATAGTTATCAGGAAACCTTGCTAGGTAAGCATATGGTCACGTAAATAAAAAAAGGTAATATGTTAGATATCGAGCCTTTTTCTTAAAGACGTTTCCCTAATGGCCAACATTCACGTATTCACCGCAATGACAATGATCTACTTAATAACGGGAACATTGTGGTCATAATAAACCTGCATCTGAATTGATGATCATAAAATTTTGAAAGCATCGGGGAGGATTTGCATCGGATGAAGTTTTTTGCAGCACTTCACACTTCCTTCAAGGTAATCGATAATTATGAAAGTCGTCTCTAAAGCTACATTTCCGATATTTCTTTTTGTCCTTATACAGTGGCGATTTGGGTAGGATAGCTTTCGATATACGGCGTGATTCATTCTAAGTTTATGGAACTTTTTTAAAATTGTCTACTCCCGAAAACGGCATTGAAGTCTTCAGCTTGATTATTCAGAGAGGCGGACACTACTCATAAGGGAAATCGAAACACATATACAAATAATGAGAAAAGTTCCCTAATAAACGCCCTAGTTATTTACTCTACAGTACATATTGCAATTTACGAATTGTAGGCGGTGAGGTTTCAAGGCGTATCCCCTTGGAATAAATTTCCGGAATCACCAGTTTGGAGACATGCGCTATCAAACTAGCTGCAAAAATGCACTGTTGTACAACTCACTTGTTTATTAAAAGGCTGTTTTATGAATTGAAGCACAAAAGTAACTGGAATGCCCCTGTATTTCGTCTGGCACTTTTGTAAATAATATGTAACGAGCTCTGGCGACGCCCCAAGCTGAAAGAACTAATGGTACGAAGACAAAGTGCATCCTTCGACACGCCTCCAGTTTCATTGGTTTATCTAGGTTCTCTATGGGTGGCTATCATCCCTTGCGCGTTGCCTTGCTCATGCAGTACGTGAGCCAAATCATTTGCCGCCTGGAGAGCTGGACGTTTGGTCGGCCGAGGCGGGCCACACTTCAATGAAAATATTCGACGCCAACTTTGGCCACTGGGTATGCACATCTGAATATGTGCCTCTCTTATGAAGCTCGTTGATGCCAACTGGGGTCACGGGGTCTGTGCCCCTGGGTATTTGGCGCTCTTTAATGACAAAAATTATAACCATTTTGGGCGGAATGTAAGACCAAGTGTAATAATTATAACTAATTAGCTGAGACGAGATTAAAAATAAATCAGGAAAAAAAAGAAAAAAAGTAGTACAGTACAAAATTCATGGCTTTCTTTATAGACATGATATCAAAGCATAAGCTTAGTTCAAGTTGAGTTACTGAAGTGTCTGGAATAATTATAATTGATCAGAAATCACTTATTACCGTTGACCAAAGCACAGAACACCAACGCCGGGATGCGAGTGCCAATAAGAAACACCTAAGTCATAGTTTAAGGTTGCCTACTCTTTTAAGCATGAAATGCTTTTAGCTCCCGTTGTCGCCGGCCTTCAAGTGACCTTGAGCCAAAAGCCAAAGCTGTTATCCGGGCACTCAAAACGAAAACATGTCGGCAAGTTGACAATAAAATTTAGTCACCCGTAGGCACCAGTACAACTGTGGTCTCAACGTAGAGTGCCATATAACGTTACGTGCATGCAATACATCGTACTTGATATAAACAAAACATATGATCAAACAAAATAGTAAATGGTGTCTGCTTGACAATGACTTTGCCACACATCAAAAACTACTATGACAAGTTGCGAGAAGAAAACGAGATCACCCGAGCAACCAGTCAAACTTGAAAAAATGCGGTCTCTGGCACCTACCCTTTACTATACATCGGCTAGTTACTCTCCAAACAAATTACAAAAAATATTGCTTCCGAGTTCTTCCAAATGTTTCTTCACAATATCACTCAAGCTGTAACTTCTAGTACGCTGAAGTTTTATTTGTCATTTCCAATAGCGACGTTCAAAAGGCAGATACAGGGGCAGATAAAGTGGGCCAATGTTGGTGATTGTGCAGAAAGGGTCCAAGCTCAATTGCACCCCTTTCATGTGGGCCGATCCTGGCGAAACTGCAGAAAGGGTTCAAGCTCAATAGCACATCGCCCTGTGGGCACGGGGACCTGTAACGCTTCCTTGAACTGCCCTTGTCATACGTGGGACCCAAAGAGACAAAATAAACAGCCCTTCTTCTGTCGAGAAAATGGAGGTAAGCGAAGCTTGTCGTCCGATTCTAGCATGCTGATTCTAGCGTGACGGCTTCCGAAGCCCAGGCCAAATGTCAGCGAAGAGCCGCCGACCCTGAATTACGGCAAACGTAGCGGAATGCCTGCGACAGAGTCGTCTTGCCACAAGCTCCCCTAGCTACGACTCGAGAGATAGGCCTTTGGTTCAAGTTATGTGACACTCGATATCTTTAGTGGTGATTAAGTGAACAATAAAACAATATATATGTGTAAAACACACACACGTCTACGTGTGTGTTTCAGACATATATTCAATGTCAATATTGCTCAACGATTCTCAATAATACTCAATATTATTCAACAATATGTCAACAACAATTAGTTAATGACTTTACTGTTGTGACGCGCTCAACAACTTTATTGTTGAGGTATTCTTGTGTACGTTCAATAACTATTGAGGCATTATTGAAAGGATATTGCGTCAACAATTCCTCAACAATATGCCAACAACATTTCGATAGTAATTTTTATAAGGGATATATGCTTGAAGCTTGTGCAAGAAGCTAATAGGATATCTGTGCATATTGCGATATGAGGCACATAAAGTGGCACGAATTATCAAGGTGTCTTGGTGCGTGTGTTTTCTCAGCTTTACGACCTGTCCCTTGACGTAACCGCAATTGCTCCGATGCAACTTTTTTTTTTGTCACCGTGAGAGAATCAGTTCAGTCTCCCGCAAAAATGTTTTCAATGCGTTACACTTCCTTGCACGCTATCTGCAATCCTTCCAGGAAAACTAACTGTTCGACGCATTCGTAAGGAAACCGTCTTCTTCCTAAGCTCTCCAGCAGCTTCTTCGATTGCGGCCATGTCTGTCAATGTAAACCAACCTGTAGCAACGTCATCACCACCACCACCACTATCCTGGCATGCCAAAGTGCCTTCTACGCAAGACGTATACTTGATGGCCTGCCTCTCAATTTATGGCCAGCACGAACACAGCTTGAAAATTCAACGGAATAGTAACCGATGAATATAAACATGCTGCAAGAGTGAGTCGGTTGTTCGTAACCTCCAATCTATTCAGTCACTCACTGTCGTCTTTTCTGAGTGTCTTTATGCGTTTGCGCTTGTGTATCTATGTGTATATATAGGAGGCCGTGTATCGGAAGAAATAATTGCGATTGTAGCGCTTGTCTTACCTTTCCTCTCGCCTCTCACTGTTATATTTTGTTTGCGAGCTTTTGCGCAACGAACATCATGTTAAGTAAACATCATCTAGCTCCAGAAGAAGTTAATCAATACATAGGGCTCAAATTAACCGTTCTTTATAGTATGAGTGTGGTCAGCTTGCAGCTAATAAATTTTTCAAAATTAATTAGCTGGTCTCTCATTCTACATTCGTGCTACATTAATGCGAATTCCGGGCTCGCAAATCTACCTGGACTCTATAGCATGCGTTTACTTCATCTGAATTCGCAGGGGAGGCACCATTGCCGTAATCGATAGCGATGATGTACCAATACATGGTGTAGCTTTACGAATACGATCCTATTCAGGTTCTCTTACTTTGTCATCATAAGTATTTAGAAACGGCGGCAGGCAATGTCAGAACGAACACTTTCCAACTCGCGTGACCTCTCCCTGGTTCTTGTTCGCGTGCATAGCTTCCGGATATATTGCCTCAGCATAATGCTTATTTCACTGTGTTTTACATATATGTCGCTTTCTGTGTGCGTATGCAAATTCGCGTCCTCTCTTTTTGCGTACTATGTTCACCTTCTCCCAGTTCTTTCAAAGGAACGGCATGAAACACGTAGTTCACATTACTTCCTTATGTTTCTCCTTTCACAACATTCTTTTGACGTCACGCACGTAATGTAAACAAAAAATATGCAGCTCCATTTTGCCTACTCTCCTACATGTCAGTAAAGCATTACCCGAAACTCCGGATGAATGAAACAATAAACCTTTACAGTGTCAAATATAAAATAAGCTTATATTCACTATCTGTGGAGTAGAAAAAGTGGTTTCAAATGGATTTTAACACTTTTCCTCCTGTAAGTCAGCTGACACAACCAAGAATTATTAGCTTCATTAGCCGGAAATCCAGACACGTCTCTATTTTTTCTTTAGTAAGAACATAATATGCAAGATATTTTTGCATATAACTTATATATTCACTTCCTCGTGAATTAGCATTGAAAATATTGCTCTTTTTACTTCCGAGAGTGCGTGATACTAAAATATGCGCAAAAATTTCACCGCGAGATTCATAAGAGTGCAATGAACACCATACTGCTTAAACTTCCTGCAGCTAGATTTTTTTTTCTCTTTGTAACTGCGCAAACAATCATTTGAACTTCATTAACTTTAAAATGTGAACGGGTGGATTGAATGAGAAAAAGACAGAAAAGAAGAAAACAGGACTAAGCCGGCTGAATCCGGGGCTTAAGATGAACGTTCTATAAAAGCGCCCCCAAAGAGATATTTCTTGATTTTTATTTTGGTTCTCCGGGAGAAAAGCGACCCAGACGCCAGGTGTCGCCAGATGCGCTTCTTGGTGTTGAAAACTTCAGAACTTCCCTTTCAACTCTCGTTTTTACCCTCTGTGTTTTCTGGTTTGAATAAATCCATGGTTTCTGCACGCAAAGTGCATTTATGCCAGCGAGGTATACAAGGCATAAATAAATGATGTAAAGGAACCTTTCAAATCGAACACGACAAAAGCCACATTTTACGGCCGAAAGCAGCAGGACCACCTAACGTGGCTGCGAAGACTGCACAACGGGAAAGAAACCAGTGTCTAAGAGAAAGCGACGTAAGACACCTTATCCTGTCTCTCGGAGGAGAACGCGATGACGAGGTGTGATGAAAGAACCACCAGCTCAGGCTATATATATATAATGCAACGTGATTTATTCACGTGTAAACGTCAATGAATGCGAGAAACGTCAGGCGAACGTCAAGAAGCGGCGAGGCGACCAGCAGTCAAAATCCGGGCAAGCGCAAGCTCGGGGCGCGTGGTTAGCACCAACACTGTGGCTTGCTTGCTGACTGCTTCGTCGTCGTCTTGTCCTTTTCATTACAATATATATATATATATATATATATATATATATAACGCCATAGTAGATGGTGCGGCTACTATACAACGAGCTAACTAAAACAATGTAAAGCAGAGAGCAACGGTCATTTCACGCGCTTTGATGGTATTGCAATCTTTTTTCTACATCCTCCACGTCGGCATAAATTGCTCTCGATAATTTTAGAGGAAGCAATGTTGCATTGTCACTATGTTACCGCATCAAGCGAGGCGTCAGTCTTTTCAGTAGAATTTTGTGTAGCACGGCACGATGCCCGCAGCGAACCGCGTAACCCAAATATGCATTGCACAGTTTTCGAAGCCCATGCGATTTGCAGGCACTGTCTATTGAAATAAATGGTGAAGGTATTCTCGAAGTTGCTTGAAAATTGCCGAAGTCTGCTGATTCTTCTGAATTTGCTGGCGCCGTGACTTTTTGAGAAACCTAATGTTTGCTAAAAGCTTTTTTTATTCAGAAAGACAGCGGTAGGCAGGAGCGTTAAAACACAAAGGTCAGAACATTTAAGTGACTTGCGCCTGCCTTGAAAGTATGGCCTAGGTCGCCGGGGGAGCTGCCGCGTGTTACGAGCAGCGGGGAACACCATAAATACCTCACAAAACAACTGCGTCCTGCAGCTTCCAACAGGCGATGACGTAAGTCCATGCTAATGCCGCCTTGGCAGCAGCGTGTTATTCCGAAGACGAACACAGCTTTGCCTTTTTCCTTAAAAACAGACAAGTAACTGTGCAAAGTGTTATAAAACTCTAAAAGCGCAGCTCCTCCACCTTCCCACTCCCCCCAGAGCCTTCCGGTCCGGGGAAGCGCGCGTCCCCTCCACCTCCCTACCCTCCCTCCGAAGCATTGTGCCAAAACCACCAAGATAGCATAGGCCTACGCACTCCGATCTATGACGTCATGCTACCTGGACCGAAATTTCCATTGTCAAGGCTGGCGTGGCGAAAGCGGTGACGTCAAAATCACTGTTGCTTACGCGGGAGCATCCCCATTAGATTCTATGGCAATCGGGCCAGGTAGCATGACGTCATTATCGGAGTGCCTAGGCCTTGTGCTATCTAGGTGGTGTTGGTTGGGCAAGATTGCGAGAGTGCACGCTTCCTTCCCACTTCCCACCCTTGCGTGCGCAAGCCGCGATTGCCGCTCACCGTCGCATGCTTTTACTCGTACACAGAGTGTACAGCGACGATATTATCGCCCGTGGACCTTATACGGAACCTCACGGTGACGACGACCACCACGGCATAAATGCACTTGGAATGTCCATATAATTGCTATCGCAATGAAAGAAAACAGGAAAGATTGTTGCTACGGGAACTTAGTGTTTACGCGTCGCCTTACTCACAGCTGGGCGCTCTCTATTGCTGATAAGACGCTCCGGGAAAATTATAGGTACTCTGACTCTAACTGACGAGTACATTGCATGATCTTTGGTTATATAAGGCAAAGCGTCTCTTATTCTTGCTATCTTTTTTTTTTTTTTTGCTGAGTAAGATATGTGTAGATACATATGTTCACAAATGTGGTAAAGTTAGCAGAATTCGGATGCTCTCGGTAGCGAGATTCGGTACCTCAAATACTGTGGAACAGTACGTCCACAGATTTGGCTTGTTGTACGTCCCTTATGGTTCTCTACATTTATTTTCAATAGACACAATACAAATTTGCTTCGTAACTGAATAATTTCATAAAAAGCTGCAGGCATGCATGTATGTAGAAGGCAGTTGGTTTACTAGACAGAACATATTGTCGTGAGGTTTTTCTAGCTACATTCAATCTTCTTTCAGATGGCGGTGTCCGTAAATGTTTATAGCCTTCTGTAGACTTCGGCAGCGATATCGGCGTGTTAGTCGGTATTATGCCGAAGTCAACACATACAATATATTTCGCAAGATTCATGTCGGTGCATTTTCTTTCACTGGTGCATGGACTGCTTCCCGTAAAACTGCATGCAACAAAGCTGTGCACGCGAGAATCTCCATATTTCTGTTACTAATCTAGCGAATCTTCTCCAGGGAGTGATCGGTTAATGTATATACTCGTACTTTCGTGGTTGAAGCGTTTTGCACGCCGCCTTCGCTTCTTCCTTTCCTTGCGTACCGGCTCGCGCGCACTCGTTCGGTTGATAGCTACAAGCACCGTAATTCTGGCCTATCTTTTCCGGCGATAGGATCTGTCAGGAAGACCGAGACCTGTCAGGAAGACGGCGGTATTCAGGGGTAGAGGCTCTGGACAAGCTGTGGCAACCGGAAATACGCGCCAATTCCACTGCCGACGTGCACAGCTTGTCAGGAGTGAAAGAGGGTGTAGTTGTATGTGCAGAGGTTGTGTCAATCAACGTTTATAAACGTTGCTGTCAATGGGGCATTCGCCGTGTTCAATCATTTTCTTATCTTTGGCAGGTGCGAAAGGCGAAGGACGTTTTCTATCGCAGCATCTGTTTACCGTACCTCTATCAACAAAGCGCCGAGCGCGGCCTGCACACTGGCACGCGTTCCTTTTTTTTTTTTTGGTGGTGGTAGTGCTTTCTGCAGTCGGCAAGCACCGACATAGATTACTGTCTCTTCTAGGAGACACTACCAGGCAAGAGACCTCGTGTAGGAGTCGCAAGGACAATAACAAGCCCTACGGCAGCATTGCTAGAGTCAACTTTCTCGTGAAGTATTTGGAACGCCAGGAAGGAGTTCTTAAATTTAATGAGTGACAAACAATACGAGAGGATAAGTAGAACACGGGGAAAACCCACTGGATGGTAATCTGCTGAAGTAGATCAAACTTGTTGTCTGTACTTCGGTTTCATTGGTATTATGGCGCTCGCTATATTTTCTGCCTAGAATCCAAGCAACCGTCCGTCGACTCCCATTTGTTGTGTGTGTACTTTCTCTACAAGGAAATGAAGCCCTAAGGAGGAACTACCCCTCTGAAGAAAAGTTTTTACGTGTTGGTCATGGTCGAGAAGTTGCCGCCGCCAGCTTGGGTCGAAATGATTCCAATTTTATGGCCAAATATGACAAGACATTTGATTGTATGACAAGAAATAGTGTGAGGAGAAAACGGAAATAACAGATAGACAAATAAATGGAAGCCTTCCTTGCTACTCACGCTATCAGACGATGTAGGTGCACAGCTCGGTCCGCAAAAGCATCGGTCCGCGTACTTCGAGGATGGCTATCTAAAGCGTTGTCACCGCATTGCGGTGGCATATTCGACAGTGGTGTGAACTATCACATCAAAATTATGCCAGCGTGGATGTAATTTACTCCCTGTGGGACTAGTTATTTCGTGTCTACATAGCGTTCAGCCTACCAACATTGTTCTCGCTGGGTGTTCATATGAACATGCTGAGTAAGGAACATATTGTTCACATGAAGGTAAAGGTGCGCATTGTGACGGAAATAAAAAACGAACAAAGTGCTGTGCTGCCAGAACACACCAGTGCCGACATTTTGTGATTGCAGCTTAAGCACTAAAGCAAATGATACAGCATGTTTCATTAGAAACTGCAGCATTACATAGAGGGCATCGTGGATGGGAATAATGACAGTTCCTACTGGGTTCGCACCTGAGAAATAATTTCTGAATTGCTTGCTTAGAAAAGCACAGTCCTTGAGTAGCAAATATGCGCAATGAAATAACCCTAGAGTGGCCACAGCAGGCTATAAAATCAGCAAAGATCAGTTGGCTATTCGCTATTAGCTACTTTACATGATGCGGATTCCGCATTTCCGAACAAAGTTCAACACGAATTTGAGCTCGCACTCTCACTTTTAATCTACGAAATGACAATACCTTAATCACATACGCTACGTATGCAAAAAACATGCGTCTACCTACTGGTTAGGGATTCTGAGAATATTGATGGTATAATGTGTATGTTGTTGTTGTTGCCCCAAAACGTTTGTATGTATATTAAAAAGAATTCCTATCCTGCCTTTCTACTTTTCCTTTATTGTTTACTGCACGTTTGGTTTTGGCACGTAAAACCCCAGAAAGAGGAAGAACGTTTATTGCACGTGTGAATGCAGTAGTTGAATTCTTCGTTGGGCGTAAAATGCGTTCGGCGTTTAGTATTGAAAAATGTCACACTAGGCCACTGATTGCAGAGGGGCCTTTCATGTAACCAGAACGTCGTCGTATTGATAATAAGTGCACCTAATCGCTTGCATAAAAATGAAAGCAAGTATTGTTTACCTGCCAGCGTATTAGCACCATTCTTCGCAGCTTGTCATCAGGCAAGTCTCGCATGATATGACGTAGGAAGAGGCGTAACTGCATGTGTGCGTGCCTATAAATATGCGGTTGTCAACATTGGCCCGTATTTCGGAACGTTCCCTCGGTGCGCAAAGTGTTTAATTCATGCGCAGACCAACGCACGCCTACGCGCGTGTGATGATCTCTTCATAAGCGGGCCCTTACCTTCACGCATACTAACTAAGGGGTCAGCACGCCTCCATAAGGTCTCTCCCACTTTGGACATTCTGTGAGCCGAGCTGGATAGGCCACGCACTGGCCCCGACTAGCATATTATGATTCCTAATTATATAGTGTCCATAGAGACGCGCACGCAATAACTGTTCGCGTCTCTGCACATTCATGCGTGCCTCTGGATTACGGTTCGACCGCTACAACAACTAAGAGGTCCAAACGCAGCTGTCAAGCTCTGTGCCCTCCCCCGCCGCGCTCCGACTTCCGACACAATAAACCCATAAATGAAGCCCGGCAATCTTTATGCGGTCTCCGCTCCATGAAGAAGTCTTACTGCGTCACTCAACTTTAGGTGTCGCCTTTAGGAACCATTATCCGTTCCTCATTCTCATAGCAAAGAGTGCTTATTAAAACACAGTTGTTTCAAAAGAAGCCTTAGCAATCTGTTGTGCTACATCCCATACTACGCCTATGAGGTGCCTAATTCTCGCAATGCTCTTCAACTATTATATCAGAAACCTTTTACAGGGGTGAAGTTTCTGTAACTGTGGCCTCTTGAGTGTGCAACACACAAAGCTACATAATCGCTCATGTATTTCTAAAAGTCAACCAGTGCATGGTCTGCTTCTGACTGAAGGCCAAACGCTTGCAATGTGTGTGCGTCACCCTGACATTTATCTACTTTTTCATTGCCTTATTTTCTTTGTTCTGTCATTTTGCCATTGCAGGGTAGTAAGCATAGCTCCGGTTAACCTGAATAACCTCTCTATTCTTTTCTCATCAATTATATATCTGTCTGTCAGTCTATTACAAGCGCTGTTTTTGCGGATTTAAGCTACAACGACAAGTCTTTGGGGACCTACAACGGCGTCTTCTAGCAAGAAGTACACGCAACGGCATAATTCCCCTCTCCCCCTCCCCTCATTTACACAATATGTTAGCAGATAGTTACTGCTCAGGCAAAGTAGTGTGCTTTTTGGTTATGCACAGACCTACGCGTGTGTGTGTGCGTGTAAGCATTTTTTACACCGAAGCTGTTATTCGGACGGGAATCGCACAAAACTCGTTATATCGAAGTTTTTATGCTTTTATGAGAAAACTTTATTCTCCAGAGATCTATATTTGGAGGAAATATGGGGATTATTTGCTGCCATAAACAGCCAAGTTTTGAAGTTTCTGTATAATTTAGGGGCACAAATGAAAATAGTTGCACCATCGTTTCAAATACAAACGTCATATGAAACCCTGAGAAACATTTTGTCTCTTTTGTGGGCGGGCGATATATTGCGGGAATGTCATATATTGAGAAAATAGGGCCATATTATGGGAGGTGCGTGTGGAATGTTTGAAGTGTCTAGGATATTTATGTGATTCAAAACATTTACTGAATGCAAATCTTAAAAAAATTTATACACCGCATGTAGTTGCGGTTCCGCGGTCTCTTAAGTGAACTATACGAACCAGCCTTGTCGCGCTGTGTTTCTTAAGATTAACTATGATAAGCACGTAGGTTGTATTTCGTTGAAATATGAAGGGTGTCAAACGCAACGAATGATAAATTCTTGTGCTGCTGCTATAAATAGAACCGTTTCAATGAATTAGTGAAGGCTAGCTATCCCTTATTTTCATCTGTCATACCAGATTGGCAGTTGGCTTCTCCGACGTGCTCGGGGAACTAGACAAAAACCCTTGATTGTATTCTATGAAAATGAAGAACAGGTTATGCATAATGTGTGCGCAAACTTCGAAATAAGTTGTTTACTTGCGTCATTTTCAGTAAATTATGTAGTGAGGTGCTTCGGAGATTTACGAGTGTGTTTAAGAGTGGCGGAAAATTTTGCCCGCTGCAATGAGATAGCTACAAGGGCAGCAAGATCAAACAATCCAAATAATATGCGGGAACTCCACTGAAGTTGTCTAAGTATGTGTAAGCACTGTGCCACTTGCTCATCTCCACACAGCGCAGTGTCATTTTAAACCTAATCAAACTTTATCCGGCTAGTATAAACCCTTCTCAACCCAGAGCGGACGAAAGGGCACAGTCCTCGTGCCTGAGGGGAGAGGGCCTCTCGGTGACGCCCTCATTCTCTGAAGCCGGCACGTGGACCGTATCTCTATCTCTTACGGGTGGTTGTTTCTTCCAGTAGTAATGTTGGATGTCACTCAAGGCTGCAAATCAGACGTGTTAGAGCTACTTACAACCGACTGAATTCACAAGTATGTTATAATTCTGCAACATGGATTGTATCATGCGAGCTGTGTCACGCAAGCTGTAGTCATCTGGGAGTATTATTGATGCTCTTTGTGAATAATAGGTACTTAACCTAATGAAGCACGTAGGAAGAAGAACAAGAAACGGCAGGGTTTTATCAGGTAAAGTGGCCTCATCTAACAGGCACGCCAAAATAAAAGATGCAAACTGCTTCATGCTGCCGGTAGTGATCTTAGAGTGAACGCGTGGAAACAATTCCGCCGATTGACCCGGTAAGCATTTTTTCTATTTCAAGTCGCTAACATAAACTCAAATTTCGAGACAGTGAGCAATAAAGCATCATAAGTGCAGGAAAATTTCATTTGTTTAATTGATGATAGGTAATTTAATTGCCCGTCACATCCGAGATCAATAGCATAGCGAAATATATTTAAATTGTGCATGAATACCTTCTGGAAGATGGAAAGATTCTAGGCATTCTTCGTTCTCAAAAGAATACAACAATAATGGTTGATAAGCAGTATCAAAGTAAGGGTAAATACCACTCAGAACTAATTAAATCAAGCGTTTCTTGAAATCTATGCAAACCATAGTTTTCGTGAAGTGGTCAATTAGGTGTTATAAAACTATAATAAATTCGGACAAGAGTCTCTCATGTTACCCTATGCAGCGTGTAATCTCATGCAATGGTTATCTTTCTGTACCACAAAACTCGCAACGTTATTGTCATGATATATATACTATTATACCCTGCCGTGGTTGCTTAGTTGCAATGGTGTTGGGCTGCTAAGCACGAGGTCGCGAGATGGAATCCTGGCCACGGCGGCCTCATTTCGATGGGTGCGAAATGCGAAAACTCCCAGGTACTTAGATTTAGGTCCACGTTAAAGAACCCCAGGTGGTCCAAAATATTCCATAGTCTTCCACTACGGCGTGCCTAATAATCAGATTGTGGTTTTGTCATGTAAAACCCCATAATTCAATCCTACTTTTACGTTTATTCAATAAATCAGTTCATGTGAATGCACCTAGCACGACGTCGAGGCAAACAATGTTGACGATTAGTGTATGCAAAGAGAAGTAGGATGTGAAAGAAGTAGTAAAGTTCACCTTTATTCGCTCGTTCCATTCCTGTATCTTTTGCTTAATAAAAAAAATGTCGCAGTTTCGCCCGAAAGGCGAAGCATCGATTGTGATAGCAAATTAGTAGAGCGCTATTCGGAGTAGGGATAGTAGTTTTATCGGCTGCATAAACTTGGACACATTGGCTTACTAACTGAATTAACAATCGTGGTGTCAGCGTGCACAAGCAAACATGAATAGATCACACTGAATGACCGCAGCCAACGACTGTCAAAACGCTGGCAGCAAGCGCAAGTTCGCGCGGTCTATCGCTTTAACGGAAACTGAGCGGCAAATGCACAGCCCATACAAAGGTCAGAGCCGTGTGGAGATAAGAGACGGTGCGGGCGACCGCCGGGAAGAGAAGTTGTTAGCAGAAGAGAAGCTGCCCCCCCTCCCTCCTTCTTCCCGTTTCTTGCTTTCGCGTGGGAGATTGAGTGGTAAGATACGCCTTTGGCGCCGGAGCACAGCGCCGCCCCGCCTCCCTCCCTCCCATACCCCAACGGCCTTTCGCGGTAGGGTCGCGTTTGCTTTCCGCCGTGCGTTCGCCCTCCGTGATAGTGCGCGTTCCCCGCGCGCTTTCGCTCGCGCATACGGCGCGCGGCGACGATTTTATCGCCCTTGGAATCTATACGGAACCTCACGGCGACGGCGACGGTGACGCCGACGGCAGAAATCCGGTTGAAGTGTCCATATAATTGCTATCGCAATAAAAAAATATCTTAAATGTGATACTAAAATACTCACCGCGGTGGATCATTGGCTCTGGCGTTGGGCACGAGGGCGTGGATTCGATTCCCGGCTTCGGCGGCCGCATTCTAATGGGAGCGGAACGCAAAAACGATTGTGTACTTGGATAAATGTGCACGTTAAAGAACCCCACTTTGTCAAATCAATCCTGATACCCCCTACGGCGTCCCTCATTCCCCCCTGCGGAATTAAATACCGCAATTTTCTATACTAAAATGGTTTAAATATCTGAAGAAATTCAAATGCTCGCATCAGAACTCATCAAATTAAAATAACACGCTACAGATGCAGTCGACGACAGTACGCGATGGCATTTAGTTTACCCGAACAGAACTGCGTAAGCAATACGACTAATAAAACAAACCGTGATCTTTGTTGTCACGTCTATAAAATGTGCATCTGAAATAGCATAGTAAAAGAAAAAAAAGTCGCAGTTTCACCTGAAAGGTGAAGCATCAATTGCGATAGCAAACTTCTAGAGAGCTATACGGAGTAATGATATTAGCTTTATCAGCTGTATAAAATTGGACATGCAGCAGCATCGGCAACACGCAGAACTGTTGTCGACGCCATCCGCGTTTTGCCCGCGTTCGCTCAAAATGCGTGCGGCGTTGGTGACTGTTGCCGGAGCCTCTGATATAAATAGGCACTGCGTGCCGCAGCTAAACGTCGCCTCCCTTTCCTCCCCCTCCCCCACGGCCTCTCGCTCGTCGGAAGAAGGCGCGTTTGCTCTACATACATGGTGATTGTGAAGGAGAACAGAGACGCCTACTTCTGCAGCCCTTAAGCGAGCACGGCGCCGAACGCGCGTTTGTTCTCCGCCGTGCGTTCACTCCCCGTGAAAGACGCGCCCCTCGCGCCCTTTCACTCGCACATACAGCGTTCGGCGCGCGGCGACGATTTCTTCTCCAAATGACGTCATACGGAACCTCACGGCGACGGCGACGGCGACGGCAGAAATCTGCTTTTGAGTGTCCGTATAATTGCTATCGCAATAATAAAAAAAGCAGCGCCTGAACATGGGGTCTATTTGGCAAGTCCGGGAGAGGTTGCCAAGAAAGCATCTGTTTGAAAACATAGCGAATCAAGCTAGGTTCCTGCGGTTTCCCAATCCCGCTGACATCACTGCCCCGAGCTTGTCATATCACTTATTTTTGGGTATGCACGCCCATTGAATTCGAAGCTTCCGCAGTAAACATGAAATACGCCACTAGCAAGAAAGCCGAAGTCGAAAAAATATTGGTGATTCATTGATTCATTCAGCAGTATGCCACAAACTGAATCATGGCTTCATCACCATTTGCAAGACTCCAACACGTTATGCACCTTGCCATCGCGCAAGTGTCCGAAAGTGTGGATAATAATGACAGTAGATGCTGATGAAGGGGGGAAACAAAATGGCTTATGGCTCATGGCTTATGGCTTATCGAACAAAATGGCTGTGGATAACAATGCGCATATACACGCCCGGTTTATTTAAGAATGGCATGCAGCGAAAGTGAACCACTTCATCGGAAACCAGTGCCGGGCACTGGACTGGATTGGACAAACTTGATTTGGGTCCTGTAGGACGCGCTTAGGGCGCAGGGGGCGTCTCCCACGTAGGGACCGGCAGAGAATACCTGGCACTCAAACGCACGTAATGCCAGAATAAAAAGAACGATGAATTACAATAAAAGAACCTTTCTGCACCTACCATCATCTTCATTTTTTTAATAATTATCGCTTGGTTGTATTGAACGGTCACATATATGACAGGCCATGAGTGCACCTTAAGTGCATTGAAACGACATTGCTGGTGAAATGCGTGGCGTGCTCCCGACAAGAAAATTTCTCATCTTTCTCTGTTCTAGTACAAATTGAAGCGCGTACGAATACTTTCCGTGCTTTGCTCTGCTGCTACGTTATTTTGCTGCTGAGAACGTGGCAGCGGTCCTGAAATCTCGCTTTGATGGCCTCATTCAAAAGTCTGAAGGCGAAAACATTCTGCGGCGATTTAGCGGTAAATGCAATAAAAATGCATGAGCATTACGTCTCAACTCTTTGAGGTCTCGACCATGACTTAAACCGCGTTCACGACATTGCGATGTGTTGGACAGGAGCCCATTCAGCCCACGTACTGCCTAATCCAGGAGTAAAGTACACTGACGTTGGTCCGCAGACCACCGTTAGTTTTTGCGTCAGTTATATACATATTGCCGCGCCCCTGTCTGCATCGAGCCATGAATGGTGGCGATAAAGAAGATCTGCTCGACTGTGCGCGCTAGCTAAATAGAAGAATACTGTGTTCCCTATTCTCGGGTGTGCCGATAGAGTGCGAAAGGACGACCTCTCGCAGTTAAAGCTCCTGTCCTGATTGAACCACTACAATATACATATACATACATACACAGAAATTTTTGCACGTTTAGACTCCTAATGCTAAAGCATTAAAAAAGTACGCAATTTCACCCAAAAGACGAAGCATCGATTCCGAAAGCAAATTAGTAGACAGCGCTACGAAGTTTGGTTATTAGTTTTATCGGCCGTTTAAGCTTGCGAACATTACCTTACTAACCAAATTAACAAGCTCGATGAGTACGGGAAGTTGCTGCCAAAATGCTGGAGTAAGGAATGATGGACCTTCATGCTGTCTCTCGCTTCAGCACGAACGTCGAAAGCACAGCGCATACGAAGCTACCGCGCTCGGCGTGGCGTAACTTGTCCACATCGCAGACCGCTTTGACAATGAGGCCCGCGAGGGCGCGCACTTTCTCCACGACGCAGATCGCTTTTAAGATACGGCGCCCGCAGGGCCGCGCCGTAAGGAGCAACCCCACGTGGTCATTATTAATCCGGCACCTCCCTTTGAGGGGCATCTCCTAACTAGCTAGTGGCTCATGCGCATCGGATGATCCGAACAAACCAAGATGACACACGCACAAGTAAGTGAACATTTGATATATCCGTGTTCGCTCTAGTGCTTGAACATCCATTAGCATGTCTCACCAGTATGTTCTTGTCCATGGTACGCCAAACCACCTAAGTTAATGCAAACCTTTACAGGCAGAATTTACCAAAGGGCTAAGGCCAAAGTGGACATTGACATCATCATGTACATTGTCATTTCGCGATAACTAAGTGCGTGAGATGGGCAAACTGAGTACAGAAGCAGCTGGGGGATAAACGGTTTTTTCAGCGCGCTCTGTACGTATACCAACCAAGGATACAACTTTTTGACGATGACAGTGAACAGTGCAATTGAATAATGAACAAATAAAGAGGCTGATAATTGACGTCTCCTTTTCGTTGATGATCTATTTACTATGAGGCAGCAGTCCGCAAAATGCCTTTCTGCATGCCTTGTCGGCAATCTGATAGGGTTGGATTCTTTCTGTGGAAGGTACTGCAACAATGGTTACAGAAGTTACCCAACAATGGTTACACAATTTAAAACTGTAAAGATGCGGTATGTACAATCTAAGTAATAATTACGAGGTGAAAGTACAACTGACAGATGGCTGAGTTGGTATTGGGGCTCATTCTGAAAAATGGCAGCAAAAAAAAAAAAAAAAAAAAAAACGTGGACGCGTGTTATCGTGTGTTTTCGTGTCCGTGTTTTTTTCTGTGGCACCATTTTCCATGATGGTAAATGTATACGATAAAACATTAGGAACGCGTTTAAATTAAGTAATCTAAGCATTACCAGCCCATGAAGGTATATGCAATGGGAAAATTGTAAAAGAAAAGAAAACAACATCATTGCAGCTATTTGCGACATCAGAATTTATCTCAGATATATGTGCACTTGTGACCTTCGTGGTTGACTCGCCGTGGTTGCTTAGTGGCTATTGTGTAGGGCTGCTTAGCACGAGGTCGCAGGATCAAATCCTGGGCACGGCGCCCTCATTTCTATGGCAGCGAAATGCGAAAACATCCGTCTACCTAGATTTAGGTGCACGATCAAGAACCCCAGTCGGTCCAAATTATTCCGGAGGCCGCTACTACGGCTGGCCTCATAATCAAATCCACCCGATAAATTCAAAAAAATGTATCGTGGGTGTATATAAGGCAGAACAACGGCGACCAACTGCGAAACTGTTTTATGAACGGCCGCCAGGTTCTTTTCTGGCTTATTAAATTATAGTGCTTAAAACAACACAGTGAGACATCAGAGCTCCGTCGTTGAAAATTGGTGGCAGCCAACAAAAGCACCCTTTAGGCGTCTTTCCTTAATAGAAAACAATCTGAATCGATGCCGGCTGCATTCTTATTCCGCGAAATATTTCAACTGCACGGCAGTTCTCGCTTACGGAAAGCTTTGGCGAATAGGCACACAAGTCCTTACAAAAGCCCAAAGTACACACTTAATGGTACCAGTGAGCTTCATCACTACATTTCATCTTTATGCTGCCACCATGGCTACCCTTAACAGTTATAAACTGCGCGCAGCACCTGTGCCTAATAGTACACAAACTGGTCTGGTTACCAACTGAAATGAACCGATGCTTCCTAAGACATGATATGGCTTCTCGTAACCAGTGAGCAAACGTTATAACATCCAATAAAAATGCTTATCTCAGCTACCTGTAGAAGCTGGAAGACATAGTAACACTACTACATTCCACCTCAAGAGCCTAAATAAAATAAATAATAAAAAACGGGTATGTCTGAAGGTTCAAATATAAGTGCTGAAAACACGGAGAGGAAAAATAAAGGCGGAAACGCCCAGTGATCAATACCCTTTGTTTATTTCCGGCATGAGGCTGGAATCAGAGATGTTTTTTCTTGCCGCCTTCATTGTGCTTGTTCTTGTAGCCTATTGTATCGCTTCGCTGAGGGTGAACAACCATCCACACTGCCTCTCCACAGTCTTTCATCTAAGCCTGTGCAGACAGTACTCTCGCTAGGCGTGGGCGAAGCTCAAGAAACTCGCCATCCGTGTGTACAACAAGCTGCCTGGCTTTCATCCTGCCTGGATTGGGTGGGAGTTCCGCTTCCTTTCAAGTAGGGGCTTCTTCCCAAGAGGCCCCAGCAAGCTCGAGAAGAGCTTTATTCAATTGGGTCGCTCTGGCTGCTTGTTTGCAAGCAGAGAGCTCAATGAGGCGTACTGAGAACGAACAGAACAGTAGTGCCTGGGAATGTGTACGCTCGTCCTGGGCGACTCGTGTTCACCGCGTATACAGGCATTTGCTCAGCTTAGGTATTACTATTTCTATAGCAGTAGGTGCAAAGAAACAGCGTCGTCACGTTGCGCAGAACTTGTTACCCATATGAGCAGTGGTTTTTTATAAGTGCGAAATGCACCAGGACCTGCTCGCATATGAAGGGATCTGCGAGGTTTTGAGAAACAATTTCACACCTAGATGTGTCATCACTCGCTGGAGGTATAGTTTCGCATAGGTGCGGAATGCGGCTAGCTTTTGCACACACCCCGGGTTGAGTACCCATTTGGAGAACCTGAGAAAAATTGCCGAACACAGCTTAGCAAAAGACAGTGCAGATTTTGATGCACTTCTTCATGATCGAGGGAATGAGCGGCCAGGATGGGCAAAAGCCGGGGCAGCTTACGTAACGTCGTGTCGATTGCGATGCACTGAATTATACGAGGAGATAACTGCTGAATCATCCGCACCAAGAATGCCTGATTATAGCAGTATTTCTGTTCTTCAAGGGCGCATGCGTTCGGGAACACCAAAAGGCGTAGTAGATTAAAAAATGAAGTCATTGAGCATTGCAAGGGACAGAAGCTGTAGATTGAGCAGGCAGACAAAAAAAAAATAAGAAGAAAGCTGGAATAAATTCGGAACTGTATATGCGGATATGGAATTCAAAAATAATTACTCCTTTTTTTATTGTGAGAATAAAGACCTGCGAGAACGGTTAAGCCGTGCAAAACCTGTTTCTTCTTGGAACGTTCGTGTTCCGGAACTACATCTTAATTACCAGCCCGAAGTAAGGGTCCCTCTAGACGGTTTATGTATCTCAGCGCCGCATAGCTCTCACGACGTCCTTTCCTATACAAATGCCAGAGCTTGTACTGAAATAATTGTTTCTTGAGCGATGAGAGCGCTGTGTTATCTTGTAATCTTCCCTTCTTTTCTGGTGCTTCATTTATGATCAAGTATACGGAATCGTTTATTACAGATCGTACATGCTCTTCAATGAAGCAGCAGCATTTTAATCACAGTAGCCTCACTACGTGTTTTTTTAATGACTGATGTGATGCTGACTTCTTTTGACTGTAGCTAAGTTCTACGAAGATATAATAAATGATGAGCCTATCACCGAGTAATCAGTACCACGCTTCCTTTTTTTCTTCTTCAAGAATGTTTCTGATGATGTTGGTGAGTTTTTCAGGGTGGCTCCGTACGTGTCGTTTTCCATTTCTCACCAACCGCAACCACAATAACAATAAGCATTAAATATAGGTAGGGATCTTCATTACTGTTTTTGTTTCCGAAATTTATTTATATTACTCCGCTTGATATTAAAATTTCATGGTCATGTCGTAGAAATTGCGTTGCGCTTATAACAGAACTGTTGGTTGTTACATTCTCTATTACAAGGACTAGTTAGTTTTTCTGATCCCCAATAGCAAATAAGTAAATTTAACGGTTTCAAGCCCAGTTATGTCAAGGAAGCGGAGTAGCGTCTGCCATATGCGAACGACAACATCTGCCTAAACACAGTTATGACCATAAGAAAACTGAATTTTCTTTTTCGGAGTTAACATGACCGACTGGGAGAGAGAAAAACAATTACCAAAATGAAAACTTTGACTGCCCAGTAGAAATGATGTGTCCGGTCTCAAAACTTAGAATCTTGCTGTTCAAACTCTTTTTCGTGACTTGGCCTTGTTTGCTTTTGACGCACGTGTTTTGATAATGTTTTAGGTCGCATAAACATGTTCTCCGCACAAAGACAAAACAAAAAAATTACAGTTCAGATCGTGTCTGGGCCCGGTGCCGAGTTTTTAACTGCGGAGATATTGAAAATACCGAGCAAAGGAACCCCTCAAGGAGCGATAATATCTCCTCTGCTCTTCAACGTGGCGATGTGTCGCCTCACGCGCGATCTCGATCAGATACCCGACCTAGGTTACACGCTTTACGCAGACGATATCACGCTGTGGGCGAGCAGAGGTTCCCTAGGGGATAAAGAATACACGCTCCAAACCGCGGTATTAGCGGTGGAGAAATTTTTCCGAACGAGAAGGCTGAAGTGCGCGCCCGAAAAATCCGAGGTCATCCGGATACACGCGAAAGGCTACAAATCCAGAGGGTCCATTAAGATTGTGGTTTAGAGCCAAATGGTCCTAGATGTACCTGCGATGCGAGTCCTTGGTATGTGGCTTCAGAGTGACGGGAGAGCAGCACAGACGCTCAAAACCATCAAATCCGCAACCCACAACACAGCCCAAATAATACGTCGAGTGACGTATAGAAAGGTGGGAATGCGAGAAATCGATAGCATAAGGCTCGTACAGGCCTTAGTGATTAGTCGAATCACATATGGCTTGCCCTACCAAATACTGAACAGGGAAGAGGAGTGGCAGGCCAACACGATAATTCGAACAGCTTTCAAGGCGGCTCTGGGCCTGCCTAAATCTACCTCCACGAGCGCATGCTACCTTTGGGAGTACACAATACTTTAGACCAACTTATGCAGGCCACTCTGATGCGGCAGAGGGAGCGCCTTAGCTTCACAAAAACTGGTAGGGCAATATGAGCACGACGTAATATACCAGCATATCCGATTTATCTCACCGAACAGGCCGTACCTCTCCCTCCTTCGGTGAGATCCAAAATTACAGTAGCTCCAATTCCCAAGAATATGCATCCCGACTACAACAAGGAAAGGTGCAAAGCACGTGCACAACATATTCAATAGATGTACTCCAATAAGGCTTGGTACAATACGTACTACACGGACGCCGCTGCGTATGCAGAGGCTACCGGGCAGCGCTACCAAAGGAGGTACGCCCTGGCAGTCGTGAACGCGATCAGCCAGCAGCAAATTACCGCGCCGACCACGGCCGGCTCCCCCACTTCGGCCGAAATGTGAGCAGTGGCGATCGCGCTCGCTCAAGCGGGAGTCAGTGACCACGACTCGGTCGTGGTCACTGACTCCCGGGAGACATGTTGCATGTTTCTTAAGGGGCACGTGACTGCGGCTAGCCTCGCGATAATCCCCAAATCGTTCAACCACCGCCATCACCTACTCTGGTGCCCGGGACATGCGGGGGTACAGGGTAGAGAACAGGCTAACGCCTTAGCACGAGCGTCTACTAATCAAGCGATGGCGTCCTCTTCGAACTCCAACCCCTCACCCTATTTCTCACAAAATCCCAACAATTTATATGTAAAAGACATCCTTGCTCATCAACGCGGAGTCCACAAAAAATACCCGCCGCCTCACCCACACCTTAGCGGTGAAGAGGCCGTCGATTGGCGCAAAATACAGACCGGGGTATTGCCTCATCTAAAACTGCTAAATGCCAAGTATTTCACCCGCTATAGGGCCACGGGCCCTTGGTGCGGTGGCATACCTACACTAATACATGTAACCTGGGAGTGTACTAAGCACCCTCATAGGCCAACTAATAATATCTCAATGGAGCGGTGGGAGGCACAGCTCGCCCGTTCCGATTTGGCAGATCAAAAGTCCTTAATTAGCTAGGTCAGGCAGGCGGAAGAGGCCAGTGGGGCCCTGAACTGAGGGACTCTGACCACCACTATACTTAAAACATTTTCGAGCCAAATAAAGTTTATATATATATATATATATATATATATATATATATATATATATAGTTCAGAAATTTGTTTGCTAGTGGGAAAGGGTAAGGCCATGAAGTGGCGCTTGTGAGTGATCCCATCAAGGAGAAATTCTTGTCGTAGCACGCAGATTGGCTGCATGGTAGTGACGAGCCCATTGATATCAGCATGCACAACGAACGTGCAGGTGGTTTCCTTTATGCGCCATTTTCGTTTAGCGAAACTTATTTGGCGCACTTTCAGGGGCAGATAAACGATGTGACTTCAAGTGGTGTTAGTTAGAGTGAAAAGAATAAACGCCTTTACCCCGTGACCCACGACGAATTCACTATTTTAAGCGAAAGACTAAAATGGTAAGTGTAGGTAATATTGCACCTTTATGGAGCTGTGCGGAAAAACAATCTTTGAACAGCTGCATTGGATTTCAGTGCATTACAAATACATGGTAACTTTCCGGTAGAAGCGATAATTTGTTGACGGGTAGCAGCAAAACGCCGGTTTATTTCTGGACGTTCTATATTACACATGGTAAAGCAAGAAACAAAGTCTACGTTCTTTACCTAGAAAAGGTCCTATAGGTGTAATCCTCATTTCTGCTATCCCAGAGCAGGTGTTTCAATGAAGATAACGACAGCAGTTTTGAGAACTGACACTTTACTGCAGAACCTTTTTTTTCTATAATAATATTACAGAGCTTGCTGTTAACGGTATTCCAGGCATCGACGTGTTCAAAAACCCTTTCATATTCCACACCACCAATTTATCAACAATACGCAATCATTGCGTTGCATTGGCTACCTTTGAATTGCTACCATAATTATCCACATTAAACTAAGTGTTGATATTTTCATCATAACAATATTCTACGCGTAAGAGTGATCGAAAAGACACAAACCGTCTGTGCAATAACGATCATAGAGAGTAAAAGCGTTGGTGTTGGCGTTAGGATCAGAAGCTGTTTGCTTTTTTGACTACGACCTTATTCAGTGTCCGTATAGCATTAACTTATTCGTAGAGAGAAGTCATAGCAATGAACAGGAAGGCAAACGAATAAGTGGCGCGCCAGCTAACTATTCTTAATGGTAGCGCGGGGCTTGTGATTTATTGGATATTTCTAACACTGTATGTAGTAAAATGCTCGAATATGCTTCAAGTCACCACAACTCATCACCATCACTAGGTATATTCGCTGCTGCATATATTAGTGTATTTGGCTAATAGCCTAACATTGAATCGCTGGTAAAGAAACGCGACAGAATACCATATAAAGCTACTACAAACAAGCCAAGTACTTGAATGCAAGTTCACTCTGACGCACACATAAGCCGCTGATTCTGAAGGCTACTTCATGGATCTAGAAGCACGTGTTCTATTTGGATGAATACAGAGCTAGTTGTTAGCCTATTGTATTATTTTCTCAACATGGGGCGCGAGTAAAATTTGGCATAGCAAATTGCAAATGCGATTCTAAGGGTAGTGCTAATTGCCTCCGTCTAAGGGGAAAGTAAAATTTGCTCTTCGCGTACTATAAGAAGTCTCCGATGGGGAACCTTCAGCTTCCTATTATGTCGCACAGATATCACATATGCAATATGTCAAATTCTCATAAGCATCGATTTTTGTCGTTTTTTGGCAGTTTAATTGGCTTTAGGTTGAATTCAAAAAGTAAATGAAGTTTTATTCTAAAAAGAAAGTTTGTTACTTTGCCAGTGAAGGACTCAATGGCTGCTTAATAACAGCACAACTTAGGAAACAGCTCTTCAGTTAAATAATTGCAAGCCCTAATAAGTAATAACGGGCCACTGGTAGAGGCAGTGATTGCATATTTTCGAGATTTTCAAGAAGCGCAGCATGATTACTATAACTTGCTCTATTACGAACATTTAGTTATGCGGGGCTCGCGTTTAGTGAGTATTGTTGTTCAGCTTCTGTGGTTTGAGTAATGAACTGTCCTCAGATTAACTAGCAATTGCTCAATAGGCAAGGTAAGTAGATACATGAGGTCCACCTAAAGAATAAAAAAAGAGCAAGAAATAGCTCGGTGCACAGCAAAACTACAAACTATGGCATCATGACAACGGGGAGTGCTTTTCACTGAAGGTACGGTGAGGGCATTGTACCAGAAGTAGCAAGTACATAAAGTACAAAAGCAGCAACTGTAGGTAGACCTGCACCGAGGTCACGACGGTGACCAGGCCGAACCGCGGGAGCTTGCGTGGTACCGGATATTGGAGGATCGATACTTTATCAAGCGCCGTGCTTAAAATAGACGCCACGAACCTCTGCAATGAATTGACCGGCTATATTGAGCCCTTTCTCGGCCACCGTGTGCTGGCGATGGATAATCAAGATAAAAGTAGTGCTGCGCAATAATCAGCGCAACATACACGAATGTGCATGTAAATTCGCTTACGTCTGTTTTACAAAACCGCGTCATTATGCGAAACAGCACTCGTGCGTGGCCTTGCCGAACAACGATAGCAATAATGGAAGCTGACGGCTTGAATATTCATTGAAGTAACAACCATATGAAGCATTACTGAAGTCAAGAACAGCACACAGCAAGTCAATAATTTATTTAGATTATAGACTGTAGAAGCAATTAGATGCACGAAAATGAGGCTGAAATTAGTTGGAATGCATTTTCATAAGAAAGGAAATGGGTAATAACGTTGGAAGAATTAAGCAACTTGGTTGTTTTCTGGAGGACGAACCTTCAAATTCGCAATATCTGATCGTTCGTGCAATTTCTTCGATATATAGTCATATTAAAATAAGCCAACAAACAACTACATGCCGGGGTGGCTGAATTGGTAAGAGCATCCCGCGTAATGCGAAGCAGTAGACTCGCATCCCACCCATGGCCAGAAGTTTTATCATCCACTTCCATTTCCATTTACTTACCACTTCTTTAATTGACAACTCCGCATTAGAATAAAATTGGGTTGGAGTGCATACGGCAGGCATTGCCAAATGCTGACAGGGAGCTTACCACGGTCGTTGAAAAGAAAAGTGTACAATCATTGCATTCTGCCGGTGCTAAGATATGGGGCAGAAACTTGGAGTTTAACAAAGAAGCTCGAGAAGAAGTGAAGGACCGCACAAAGAGCGATGGAACGAAAAATCTTAGGAGTAGCGTTAGGAGACAGGAAGAGAGCGGTGTGGATCAGAGAACAAACGGGGATAGCCGATATTCTAGTTGACATTAAGCGGAAGAAATGGAGCTGGGCAGGCCATGTAATGCGTAGGATGGATAACCGGTGGGCCATTAGGGTTTTACAGAATGGATACCAAGAGAAGGGAAGCGCAGTCGAGGATGGCAGAAAACCAGGTGGAATGACGAAGTTAGGAAATTCACCGGCGCAAGTTGGAATACGATATATCTAAAAGTTCAGGTGCTCAATTCTTGGCCAATCACCCGAAGTGGGTACGAGCCATGTGCAGAGGACATCATGATCATCATCATCAATGTTGAGAATGACAGTTTTCTGTGGACAGGCGATTTCGCCTAGTCATATAAAGCTTCGCTTGAAAACACAATTTCAGCGTGGTAGTAAATTTTGTCCAGGGGCTTTAGGTGGTAGAACGCTGGCGCTCCCCCTGGTTCGCTAAAATGCTTAGACACATGTAAGGAAAATTACTTTGACAATGCCATGAATGTTTTAGTACTAAAAGCTATGTGCATGCACTTGAGCATGTCACGCTAAACATTCTACGTTGAAACATGATGCACTAATTTTAAGCTCGTTTGTTTATCACGGTTTCTATTCTTGAAAGGGCTCATGCACAGTCATACAAATAACTTTCCTCAGCATGAATTTATAGGCAGACCGTCGTCCCGCATGCAGCGCCTAATAAAAATCGTAGTTTTATACCTATTTTATCATAACATACAGTGCATAACAGTCCACTCATTTTACTGCGGGATATGCCTGTGCAGAAATTGGTGGTGCATGCATGGATTCTGATACTACAGTAATGTGCAATTTAGTAATCAGAACAGACAGAATAACTTTCCAAAACTGCATAATTTATAATAATAATGCCATGCATTAAAACTGAAATATCTCTCAGAGAATTGTAAAAGTAGGGATTTAAAATTTTATTCATTTTGTTGACTGAATGAAACCACAAACGGCATCAAATACGTCCCTGTGGCTAAAGCCAAATACCGATGCACCGAAAGTGAGTACTGTTTCTGATGTTAAATTTACCCCTAATTTAGCAAGTGGTATTTCAAGAAGTCTTTTTCTTTGTAATTTGTACCGACGACATATTAAAGAAATAGTGTTCTACGGTTTCTATTTCTAGGCAGAATTCACACAGCGGCGATATTGCCAGACCAGCCCCATGTAAATATAGGTTTAATGGAGGGACACGGCACCGTAATTTTATAAGGATTACTTCCGATTGTCTTCATGGACACCAATGAATTTTCCACGGAAATTTTAGGTGCTGAAATTCAGTCCATGATGTTATTGTTTCCATTATATCTCTACGAAATGTATATTTCCGATATCTGATCGCTGTTATTTGTGCCACCACTGGAAGGACCGATATTATCGGCCCATTCAGGGATGCTCGCGCTAATGAATCGGCCATTTCATTCAAATGTAATCCGAAGTGTCCTGGTACCCATAATAATTTTACAAGATTCAGCTGGGGGGGAACTAGTGTTAGAAGCGTCTTTAGAGCCGGTGAATTTGTTGAAGCTGTAAGAGCAGTACAGATAGAAAAGGAATCTGTTATAATAACCGCGCTGGATTCATTTGAAGGGAGTTTCCGCAAAGCTAGAATAATTGCTAAGAGCTCACATTGGTTTGAGTGTCATCGTCTTCTTCGGCAGCTGGCTCGTTTGCTCGTGCTCGGCACGCGCTCGTGCCACTGCTCCCGCGTTCGTCGTCGTCGTCCGCTTCGATAGCTGGTTGCGTTGGCGCTAATAATTTCAGCGTAGAAGTTCGGTTCTCTTCTGCCGTCGTAATAGGGAGACCGCATTTACGGGGGTACGAGCCATTTCTTAAGGGCGTATGATCCATGCATTATTTCTTACGTAACGTAGAGACTTGATTTTGAAGCAATTTGTTTTCGAAGAATCGCAAGCGGCAATAGCAGGCGAATGCTGCTAACTACGCCGCCGAGCAATTTCGAGACATCGAACGCAAGCGACAACAGCGGACTGCGGGCATATCGTCAGTGAAGTTGTTCTCTTCGTCGCAACCGAACGTGTGTGTAGCCTCATAATTGAGAAATGCTTTAATGAACCCTCGGGATTAACCCAGTGATAAACACTGGGGACACACGTTGCAGTTTCGCTGGCTAACCATCTCCACGGAGTGGAAGGGCCGACGATTTTGTTCAAAAGACCGAGGAAACCTAAGCACTTATGTATTTATTACATAAACCCGCAATCGCTCCAAGAGTATTATAGCGGATGGGGGCTGGATATACACATATTTTACACATTTGTAAATGTAAATACAAAACACAGTGTCACACAAAACAAACAACGCTTTACAAGCAGGTAAACGACAGCAAAAGATCGCTAGTGTCGAGGTATCATGCCGGTATAAAACAATAGAAGTACAATGATCAGGTAAAAGCAGCGCTGTAGAGTTTCAAGACACATATAAAACTTAAAATGCGATACGATGCTTACAGCAGTTTAAGGAAGCTTCTTGCATTCAGGTGTTGTTCGCTGAAAGAATGAATACTTTAGCAAGTTACTTCTGCAGTTGTCTCCCGAACATTGAGACCCTGGTCGCGGCGATTAGAAATATAATGTGGTGCAAATATGTAGCTCGTTTTATTTTGTGAATGCGCATGCGTTAACGTCCAATTGAACACCGCCGAGTGGTCTTTCGAGTTCTGCGCTGCGAGTAATGTACCATAGCGGCACGGGCTGCCGGATCATTTAATCAGAACCAGCCTGCGGTGCCAACGCCGCCGGCCCCCGACGCCCTGCGCGACGAGAGTCTCTCCCCTCACGCCACACCAGGCGCGCAACGGGGCAGCAGGTGTTCCCTTTCGCCCGCTGTGCTCTGTTGAGGCGCGCTCGCGAAGTGGCGTCATGGCCAATGAGAATTCAGGGGCCCTTTTGCTGCTATAGACGATAGACGCTGGATTTTTCGCACAATGAGCCATTTGGAGCCTTTAGCATAAAACTTTTCAACAAAGAAGCCACAGGAAAGTTTACTTGGGCCAGTGGGCTTTGGTGGTGTACTGAAAAAGTTATTCATTTCAGCATGCACTATAATTCACGTCAAAAGAGTGGAAATATGCCTAAACGTGTGACTGGGAGATGGTCCGTCCTAATGCTCTAATGTGGCTTTTCGCTGCAAGTAAACGTTAAGGTTGCTAGTCATCACTCGTGCATGTCGTTTTGTCTTGTGGCATTCTAAGGCTGTATTTCTTCGCCTAAATACTGCAGGTGCCGATGGACAAATGCAGCCAATTATGGTACAAGCAGAGCCACTTTCTCTCTTTATCACACACAGCCAGTCCCACACACGCGCGCGCACGAGCACAGGCGCACATACGAAAAATAGCACTTCTCGGGCTGGCCACCAAACCGAAGAAACAAGAAAATCTTTTATAATTATACGTACGAAGGGTCCTATGCAGTAGAATATTATCGAAGAAACGTGCAAGAAGTATGAAAGCGGGGCGTTTCATGTTTTTGCCGGCCAACTTGTGTCGAACAGAAGAGACAGAAGAAGCCGCTTCTTTGCCTGCACTTTGCAAGCGAGAGAAAAAGGTCATTCATTAGAGGAACAAGAACTAAGAAGGTATCCGCCACTCTTCCGTTATCCTCCTTGTGTTTCGGAAGAAAATGTTCGATGATTTACGGCAGCAAGCACAAGGTTCACCGAAGAAAGCGAACTTTGCAAGCTTCGTGACCTACTCTCTCTACATATATTCCTTATGGATAGCACAGTTATGTTTAGCCGCTTGGATATTTTATTCAGCCAATCCATTTTTATAGCAGCAAGTATTGCCAGAAAGAGGCATGGCCAAGAGAATTCCACGGTAATGAGCTCATTTGTATTCACCAAGGAATCTTTGCGTGAATTTGTGGGAGCAGGGCGCAGTGCCTAACGCACTAAGAAGGAAAAAGGCACAGCCGGAAGCTCCCACTATCCTGTAACTAGTCGTTGTCGCTTTTTGCGTATTCTGAAATGGCTAGGGACATTTGGAGCATTGTTTTACTCATTCATTCGGAAGCACGTCGGTGCAGCAGTTACACTGATACAGCCTTGAACACTGTCGAGCAAACGTGTGAAGCATTGCAACGAATATCTAGGGAGGAAATCATTATTTTGTATAGAGTACTTTTTTTTTCATAGACACAGCTAATGGTCAAGGTATGCATAATGTATTTCCGAGAAGGGCGATTATATATCTTTCGTGAGGATCAAATCATGAGCCTTCTTATATCCATTGCTGTTTACAGCGATAGCTGCTATAGTCTTACTCTCATGGTAATTATGGCGTCCGCCGGTGTCCGTCACTTGAATCCCAAACATCTTTGCGGGGAAATTAAGTATATTATATAAATTATAAATATTACATATATTATATAAATTCCCATTGTGTTGCAAGGATTCAAACATACGACCAACAAATCAGCAGTCAATGATCCTACCTCTCGGCCAATCCGCAATCCTACAACAATGGAGAATACTTATACTGGAGAGCGCGATCGCCCCAGCAGCTGCCATAATTGGCTATCGCGCGTTCAGCATGTGTGTATTAAATACAGCAGGCGTCGGCGTCCTCGTCGTGTTCTAGCTTGTCGCCTTCTCAACCCTGCTACATGAGGATTGTTTCACCTTCATGTGATTGCAATATTGATCGTTTGTGCTTCGTCTTCGTTAGTCTTCTTGTAGCGCTCGGCTTCTTCTCATGTTTACTGGGTGACGCTGACGTCGTATTCATTTCTTCAAGGATATTAGTAAGGCGTCATAATGATGTAGCCCAATTACAAACTTGAGAAAACCGAACGATTCCCGCTGAAGGGTTGTTTTAGTAGAGACCAGTGGATAAGTACGGATAGTTAAGAGCAGGAATAAATACTTTGTATTTCCACTTCTTCACCTCTCTGACACTTGCCGTTTCTCCTCCATAGGAGATTGCTCACTCACACCCTGTGAATGTTCACTTTAACAAATACCGCTCGAAGCAGTCCAAGGCTTACAGCACCTTATAGTTCACCAGCTATCACGTCACTGCATCGTGTTACGATCGAAACTCTATTTTTTTTCATGGTTGAGTGACGTCTCCTAAGACCAAAAAAGAACCGCGCCTACAGACGTTTTATAATCCTCACAGGCATACTAAGGGCTATCCTGAGTAAAAAAGAAATATCAGCAGTTTCTTGGAGAAGTTTTGCCATTATGGAAGCATTTTCTTGGAACAGTTTTAACATTATGAGCTATTTCAATCGCTTACTTTTGCACATTTCCCGAGTCCCTTGCGGCTATGTTCAAGAAAGCGTAAGAGGCAACATGAAACACAGCTATTCCCAAAGCGTAGCGAAAATTAAATGCCCCACAATATCTGCCCCAACAATTCTAGCTAACCACTTTGTTGCATTATGTTTCTCTCACACCAGGCTTCATGTTCCGTAATAAAGGATCACGCCCCGAGTAACACGGTAAATTTGAACCCAACAGCGGCAGCAACCATTGGAAAGAAAATGCCGCTTACATTGTACATCAGGTTCCAGATTGGTCTAAAGACGTGTATTGTTTACAGCCATCTAGAATTTGCAAGAGTGTCTTGCAGGTGTTGAGCAACATATTTTTTATGTTCTGGTTCGGCATCTTCCGACGTAATGTAAGCCTTTTCTAAAACAGCCTAGGTGTGTCTTCTGGGAACGCATCAGACGACAGTCGTCTTCGCAAGTCCGATAAGGACACCACTACCCAAGACTGCTTAGTACCATGGACGTGGACAATATATGACAGGACTTTCTCTGGCATGCGTAAAATGGACAGATATGAGCAAATATATGCAAAATAAATAAAGTGAGATCCAAGACGCACGTTGGAACCAATCTGGAGTAAAGCTGTCTTGCAGCTCTGAATAAATGACAAACAACCATGAGTGACGCAAACAAGGGTTCTTTTTATCCTATTCAATGTGTAATGTTATTTATTGTTCAGGTGTACCTTGCATGAACCACACAGGTCCCAAAATTATTCTCCTAAATGCTTATTTTTAGCGACTGGACAGTCCACAAGCTATGTCATTGTGCAAGTACCAAATCTGGCGGATGAAAGTTTGCGGCGCCTGCGAAGCGAGGACCCGAGAATGAAATCAATGTATGTGCTTCCAGATGAAACAATGATGATGACACGTGAGCACATATCGAAGTACGACACATGTCTCATTACATTTAAAGATTTAATACGTTTTGTACTAGTTACTGGTTCCAAGAGCCAACTATGGAGGATCCTTCAGGAATGACGCTGAAATGATGCGCAATTTTATTGCAAGTCTTATGTTGTAAATAATTTTATTTGATTAGATATAAGAGAGGTACGCTGATTGCCACTCGTATATTTGTAAAAATTAATTATGGGGTTTTACGTGCCAAAACCCCAATATTATTATGAGGCACGCCGTAGTAGGGGACTCCGCAAATTTCGATCACCTGGGGTTCTTTAAAGTGCACCTAAATCTAAGTACACGGGTGTTTTCGCATTTCCCCGCATCGAAATGCGGCCGCCGTGGCCGGGATCCGATCCCGAGACCTCGTGATCAGCAGCCCAACACCATAGCCACTGAGCAACCATGGCGGGTGTGTAAAAATTACCTTCTGTAAACCCGAAAAGTGCTAGAAATATGGGTATATTGTTGCACGGACGCGTCAGTGAGGAAAACGATGGCCGGTGAACGTGCTTGCAGTCCCGGGTTGAAAAAGAGGAAGAGCTTGAAAAAGTTGAAAAGAGTTGAAAAGAGGAAGAGAGGAAGAGAGTTGAAAAGAGAGAGAAAAGAGAGAGGAAAAGAGTTGAAAAGAGGAAGAAAAAGAGGAAGAACACTGGGTTCATCAACCAGCTGGCCGCTCTTGCGCTCACTCTCCTTCGCGCGTAACAAAGTGGTGGAGGTGCTGCGTAAGCACTCACAACAACAGAATCGTCCCTGCTGCAGCTTCATCGAAGCCGTCGACATGCCGGCCTCCCGCCATCTGCCGTGACCACCTTCGACATGTCTGAAGAAGGAGCCGCTCTGAGGGCAGCGCCGAGCAGTCCGCTGTAGTACTATCGAGTTCCACCCACCTTCGGAGGAAAAGTGGGAGAAGATGCCGACGAGTGGCTCATCTATTACAAACGAGTGAGCAAGTCCAACGGGTGGGATTCAACCACTCAGCTCACCAATGTGGTGTTCTTCCTCACCGACACCGCACTCGTGTGGTACGAGAACCACGAGGACGCGCTTACGACGTGGGCATTTTTTGTTGAAGAGCTCAAGGCGTGTTTTGGGGACTCAGTCGCCAAAAAGAATCGTGCTGAGCAGACATTGTCGCAATGGGCGCAGCTACCAAGTGAGACATGCACCACGTATATTGAAGAAGTTTTAAATCTGTTCAAGGTGGTCAGTGCTCGCATGTCAGGAGAAGTTAAATTCGGATATTTGCTGAAAGGAGTGTCTGAGGACGTGTACAATTTTCTAATCCGTAAAGAAAGCCTAAGTTCTGTGTCCGACGTCACTCGGCATTGCAGAAGTTTTGAAACGCTCAAGATGCGTCGGATTACGCTAAAATTTGGTCGGTTGGCAAACGTTACGACGGTTGCCAGTGTGGACATGATCCCTTGCCTCGACCTTCCTTCGGCCATGCGACAGATTGTCCGCGCGGAACTTTCGCGCCGCGAAGAGATGTCGCGTTCAACAACCGACCACCATGGCATGTACACGTCGTGTGAGGCTATGGCTGCGCCACATTCGGTCCCTTGGCAACTGATTGTTAGCGTAGCGGCCGTAGAGTACAGTGCATCCCCACAGTCTCGGATAACAACACGCTCTCCGACTCCATGCTATGACCGACGAGCACAGCGCACGCCTTCTCGACCCCCGATGTATCGTCATGACACCCTCCATGAACCAACCCAACACACAAGAGATAATGACAATGTTCACTTCATCGACGAACAGCCAACGTTTAGACCTCCCCCGGTGTGTTACTCTTGTTGTGTCCCGGGTCATATATCGTGGCTTTGCAACCACGTGGTTTGACCAGCCCTCCGAGTTTTCACGGCCCTCCGAACGGCCACATGGTGTCCCGTGGTCAGCACACGCATCGTCTGGCTACGAGTATTGGCCGCGCAGCCCCCGGAATAGCTCCCCGGCATCTGACAGGACTTTGACGCCCCCATCGCGTCCGCGTGCTTCCCGTTTTCCCTCACTGCTACGTCGCACCACGTCCCCTGCGTCACCGGAAAACTAGCTAGTGTGGCCGATGGATGTGAGGTCGCTGGAGATGCGCTACTAACCGAAATACCTCCTGTGTTGATGCTTAAAAACAAAGTGTGCGTTTTTGTGGATAATGTTCCTGTGATCCCTCTGGGGGACACAGGCGCAACAATTTCGGTTATGAGTGTCTCTTTTAAAGACGTGTTAGCGCGAAAGGTCATGTTGAAATGGGACGATGCTTCAAAGTTCTGTGGAGTGAGTGGCGAGCCGTTGCGATCTATTGGTGTGTGTAGTGTTGAAGTGTTTTTGGGGGGCCATGTTATTACGACAGAGTTTGTGATTATTCCTCGGTCAACCAATGATGTTATTCTCGGCATGTACTTCTTATGGGAGTGTGGTGCCACTGTTGAGTGCCGCCCAGGGAAGGTATTCATACGTGCTAGGATGCCGTCAGGAATCCTGAAGAACCCTTGTTGCGGCTCGTTGCGGCTTGAGGTGGCATTTGGGCCAAGAATCCATCAAGCCCATCGATGAATACATGCAGTTGTGGGAATAAGGAAAATAGTTTAATTTACATTTGTACACTGGCCCCTGGTACGGAAGCCCACTCCACCGGGAGCCTATTCAACGTCTTAATTGGTATCAAGTCACGTAAACACCACCCACCGCACCAACGGTCTCCGCTTTTTATCCCTTCGTCTTCCCTAGGAGACTCGACTGGGGAATCTTCTGATCAAGGTGCTGCCAATCAGAGGGGTTGTATGGTTCACCGAACTCCGCCTCTACTGTTGCAACCTCGCCCTGGTATTTGCTGCCACTGTGTGGTCAACTCGGAAACCGATATCGTTGCCGTTCCCACGGTAGTAATTCCTCGAAGTTGACCTCTCACCTCAACCCGTGGCATCTTCGTGACGGTCAGCGTGTTATGGACGGTATCGGCCGCCGTCGCCGTCTGGACGACGCTGATGAAAGGGGCTGCCTCGGGGCAACACCCAAAGGATGCGTGCCGCCGACTTAAGACGCTTGTCTGGCCTTCACCGTCGGTGACGACCACTGTTGCCGTCTAGGCGACTCTGATGAAAGGGGCTGCCTCGTGGTAAACGTCCAAGATATACTCTGGACCAGGTTGAGACGTAACACCCTGTAGATCACGAAACTGCACTGTGTGTTTGTGGCGATATGGTCGTACCTGCATCATCTACCGTTTGTGTTCCTGTTGTCTGTTGCGGCGCAGATTCTGACAGCTTTGGTGCTACGGTAGAACCGATGCACATGAACTGTATGAAGAAGAATGTGTTGGTTCCACATTGTGTGGTATTGATGAAAGTCGGACGCGCTGGCTTGTGTATCGTAAACTGTGCCCGTGGTACTACCAGATGGCTTGAAATTAGCCTTCGTCAGGGAATATGCGTATTTATCGGTGGCTCAACTTACAGAAGCGCGGCAAGAACCTGATGGCCACAGTTCGGTAACGGCCCTTTTGGCGATGGTAAATAAATCGCTCAGCACAAGTGAAAGCCGAACGTTAATGGGTGTGCTTTCAAAGCGCGTCTCGGTATTCGACTTTGCGCAGAAGAACAATATACCTGCAATCCCCTCGTCACGAACCTGCCATACCATCAACACTGGTTCGGCAAATCCGATTAGACAAAAGCCATATCGCGTTTGAGCATCAGAACGCCAGATTATCAACGACCAAGTCCATGAAATGATGAAAAAAGGAGTCATACAAAAGTCAGCGAGTCCGTGGGCATGCAGCTCCCGTGATTCTTGTTAAAGAGAAAGATGGATCTTGGAGATTTTGCGTCGACTTTCGCCGATTGAATACTGTAACAAAAAAGGACGTGTACCCACTCCCACGCATTGATGACGCAATAGACTGCCTTCATTCCGCCTCCGACTTTTCCTCAGTAGACTTACGATCCGGCTACTGGCAAATTTCGATGCATCCTGAAGACAAGGAAAAGACTGCCTTTGTAACCTCTGACGGGCTCTTTGAATTTAATGTGATACCATTTGGACTGTGCAACGCTCCGGCAACTTTCGAGAGATTTATGTGCCGGCTTGTACGGCTGTGCGGCTTGAAGTGCGGCTTGAAGTGCGGCTTGAAGTGCGGCTTGAAGTGGAACGTCTGCATGTGCTACCTCGACGACGTCGTCAACTTTGGACGCACCTTCAGCGAACACAACTCGCTTCTGTATATTGTCCTGAACTGCATCAGAAACGCTGGCCTAGTTTTAAACTCAAAGAAATGCCACTTTGGAGACTGCCAAGACCTTGTGCTCGGGCACGTCATCGATTAGGATGGCATCCGCCCTGATCCCCAGAAGAAAGCAGCCGTTGAAACGTTTAGTGCACCATGCTCTGTCAAGGAGCTCCTTAGTTTTCTGGAGCTTTGTTCCTACTTCCGCCGCTTTATCCCTATGTTTGCCGACGTCGCGTATCCGCTGACATATCTGCTACGAAAGGACATCCTCTTTAAGTGGACTCCGGAGTGCGACTCTTCTTTTCGTCAGTTGAAGTTTCTGCGGACGTCACGGCCTGTTCTTCAGCACTTCAATCGTTCAGCTCTGACGGAACTCCATACGGATGCCAGTGGCATAGGTATTGCTGCCGTCCTAGTTCAACGCCACGGTGACCGCGAACACGTGATCGCAAATGCAAGTCGATCCTCAAGTAGGCCTGAGCAGAATTACAGTGTCACGGAACAAGAATGCCTCCCTGTAATATTGGCGGTTCAACGGTTTCGTTCTTACCTGTATGGACGCCTCTTCACAATTGTCACCGACCACCACTTATTGTGTTGGCTTGTAAATCTTCGTGACCCTTGTGGCTGCCTTGGACGCTGGGCGCTCCGACTGCAAGAATACAGCTTCAGCGTCTCTTATAAGAGTGGCCGACGACACGCAAACGCGGACTGCCTCTCGCGTTTGCCACTTAACACTACGGACTGTGACGCCGACGACTTCGATCACCTTCCCTGTCGCCAAGTATTCCAGACTTCGACTGTTTCAAAGCCAAACAGCGAATGGACGCGAAATTAACACCGCTCTTCACCTCTACGAGCACCTCTACTACAGCACACGATTTCTGCGTACGTGATGGACTCCTGTATAAGAACTTTTCCGGCACTGGTGCATGTTTTCTTCAAGTGGTGCCGGGGAGCCTTCGTATAGCGATTCTGAGTGTTATGCACGGCGACCCTACGTCTGGCCATTTAGGTTCGGCGAGGGCGCTCTACCAGATTTAGGAATGCTTTTATTGGCCTGGAATGCGACAGTCTGTTGAGACGTATGTGGCTAGCTGCATGCAGTGTCAGCGCCACAAACGTCCATCTACTCATCCAGCCGGTCTCCTGCAGCCGATCCCGTCTCCAAGAACGCCTTTCAAACGAGCGGGCATTCATTTCGTGGGCCCTTTTCCAAAATCAGCCAAGAGAAATCGGTGGATAATTGTTTGCGTCGACTATCTCACACGCTACTGTGAGACGGCGGCCGCGCCCTCAGCAACTGCCACTGACGTTGCAACGTTCCTGCTGCAATATTTCATCCTGCGACATGGTCCGCCTCACGTGATCATCAGGGACCATGCACGACAATTCACAGCAGATGTCGTGGAGGAGCTCCTTCGTTTGTGTGAAACTCACTTGTGTCACTCGACACCATACACCACACCATTCGTCACCACAAACAAGTGGCCTTACGGAGCGCACCAACCGAACAATTATAAACGTGATATCTATGTATGTTTCATCCGACCACAAGAACTGAGATGACGTACTGCCTTTTATCACGTACGCGTTGAACAGCGGCAAGCATGACACTACCGGCTATAGCCCTTTCATCCTGCTGTACGCACGGCCACCCCGGTATACAATCCAATCTATTTTCCCTTTCTGTAGTCACGAAAATACCACTGTCGCCGAGACCCTCTGCCTTGCCGAAGAGGCGCGTCGTATCGCTCGTTTAGGCACTTTGGCATCGCAGGACAGATGAAAAGCACGCTACGACATTCGCCACCATCCGGTGACCTATCGCCCTGGTGATTTAGTGTGGCTGTGGACTCCTGTACGGAAACGCGGGTTATGCAAAAATCTTCTGGCCGCCAACGACGGACAATTTGTTATTCTTAACAGACTCACGGAGGTCACTTATACCATATATCTCGCCTCACAGCGAGTGGTAGAAGAGCTGCCGAGACCCAAGTTGTCCATGTCGCCCGCTTGAAATTGTTCACGTCAAGACAACTGGATTGACTCGCCCGGTGGGCCTCGTCTGCGAAGAAAGGAATGTTGCACGGACGCCTTAGTGAGGAAAACGATGACCGGTGAACGTGCTTGCGGTCCCAGGTTGGAAAAGAGGAAGAAGGCGACGCTGGGTTCATCAACTAGCTGGCCGCTGTTGCGCTCACCCTTCGCGGCCTACAATAAACGGCCCCCTTCATCCGTAAGGGTGACAAACGGTCTCCTTCGCGCGTAACAATATAATAGATTCGCTTTTAACGGCCATACGCAAGTAGAACGTGCACTACCACGCAAGCACATGGGAGTTTATGCAATTGTACTCCATCTAAATACGGCCGCCGCGGCCTCAATTTTGATCCCGCGATGTCTTGGGCTGCTGAGCACGAGATCGCGGGATTGAATTCCGGCCGTGGCGGCCGCTTTTGATGGAGGCGAAATGCAAAAACGCCCGTGTGCTTGCGTTTTGGTGCACGTTAAAGAAGTCGAGGTGGTCAAAATAATCTGGAACCCTCCGCTACGGTGTGCCTCATAATCAGAACTGGTTTTGGCACGTAAAACCCAAGAAAGAAGAAGAAGATGCTATAGCAACTTCTAAGATTGCGTATATTACTATACAAGGTGTCCAAACTATCGTGCACCAAGGTGTAAAAATATGCAAATTCTGCGTAGCTGCACAGAACAAAAGTAATGTTGTTTGCCATCGCTCGGAGATAGTCAGATTTTTAATTGCATTCCGGCTTATGAAATAATAAGTCTTGATTAATAAATGTAACTTCTCAAATATTTTTATTAAAAGAAAAATATTCGTGAGAAATTTATAGAGCGACATGAAAAACTCCCGATACAGCTTTCTGATTCTTAGCACGTGCTACATAAAGAGTTTTTCCGAGCGTGACAGAAGCCCGCGAATACACGTAATATTGCGCGCAACTCGTCGCTCGAGGCACTTTGCGTGTTCTCGCGGACTTCTTTCACGCTCGGAAAAACACTCTTATGTAGCACATTTTGAGAATCAGAAAGCTGTATCGGGAGTTTTTCATGTCACTCTTGAATTTTCTCATTTACATTTTTCATCTATTTACAACACTTGAGAAGTTGATAAATTAGGACAATTATGTAATTAGCCGAAACGCAATAAATAATCAGAGTACCTCCAAGGGACGGCAAACAGCATTACCTTGGTTCTGTAAAGCTACGTGACATTTCCATATTTAAAATCTTGGTACATGATAGTTGGGACAACTTGTATACTAATGAGTAAGACAAGAGCGCATACTCTCCTCTCCTGCAATGCATTTGGTTCGGCCTACTTATGTCTCAGCTGAAGAACGCGCGCACAGTTCAACCGCGCGCTTTATCTCCACTCACCTCCTCTCTTATTCATGTCTCGCTACGGCACTCCCTGCACTTACTTTGTTCTATTGCTGATGATGATGATCATGATGATGATTATTGGCATCCGCTTTGAAACGGGATGATGCAAATAATCACTTAGCCTGCTTGTGCTGATCAGGTACGCTTTTCAGCATACCACTTTATCTACATCTACTTAATTTTTTTTCGCTTTCCTGATGCTTCTATATTTACATTGTACAATGCCTGTGACTCATTCGGACCTTCCAATCTCTTGCCTGTCTTTTTTTTTCTCAGATCCTCTAAACGCCTCTTGCTGATCTCAACTGCTGACCTGTTAATGCTTCCATTCATATTAAATCGCGGTGCGTCTTGAAGATGTGCGTTCCTCAGGCGTCTCTCCGAGTTACTACATTCGCATTCCATTAGGATGTGCAGAGTTGTCTTCGTACTTTTGCTGAAGCAGACATATGCCTCATCCTGTTCCAAATATTTTCTCTGGTATATCTTTTCCTTAGGCAACCCGCTGGATCCTCAAATAGCAAGGCACTTCCAAATGTGTTATAGTACAGTTTTTAAATTCTAATGTATTTCTTGCCAATTGTGCGCGCCGCGTGGCGGTGAAGTGAAGAAGTGAATGTGCTGAAAAACTCTGAGCTAGCAAAGTCTTTATTGCCAGCAAAATACGCTATATTTTGCCTTCATCACCCAGTGAAAGGGCATGTTTTTCTGGCATGGTGTTCGATTACGAATGCTACCAGAAAGGATGAGGTCAGCTTAATTCGAAGAGCCACAAAGCCTTGTGTTGCCGGAATTACCCATTGCAGTTCGACTGACAAGGAACTGAGCACCGTCTTACTGAGCAGCTGCGGGATTTTATTCCTTGGGATCTTGCCTGGTGGGCAGTCACCTCATGTACGTCAGAATAGAAACACTTAGAAACGATTGTTGCTTTCGCTAATACCTTTTGTGCGACAAATCCAGCGAAAACAGAAGTTACCTAATGCTCGCCCACATTATCCTTTTTCCGAGGACGGCCTTCAAACATAAGGAGATTATCATACCAAATCGCCCTGGCGAGCGCAAGAAAAGACTGGGAAGGAGGCGGAAATGAAATTTCTGGTATGCTGGAAACAAAATACGAAGGCCGAAAGATCTGAACAGTATAGTTCGCAACTTCCGTCCTTCCATCGGTTTCTGTACTGTATAGCTAGAATTCCAACTCCTGTGCACTTCTCTTTGAAATCGTCTGCTTCTCTGGATCTCGCTTCTTTCGGATAAGTCCGACCTCGAGGAATGTAAGCAGACAAACAAGTAGACTGAAAAACTAAAGATGTACAAATGGCTTTCGAGCTCTTCTTTCAAGTCTCAAGGGTGTGAACAGGAAGCACGCGGGTACCAGGGGCATTGAAGACACGGCCCTCCGAGCACCAGTTCATTTCGCTAATGTGTGACTGAAGCCACTGGCGCTACATTTCTCACAACAAGAAAATTGCTCTCTTAGCCGTTTCGGAAGCCGGATATAAAAAAAGCAACAATACAGCCATCATCAGGCGAGAGTTTTCGTCACTGCGTTGAGCGCAGCTTAGGCTAGCCGGTAATCGCTGACAGTTCTGTAGATCTCATTACAGCACCTGAGAGAAGAAATACCTTTTTAAGGCCAGGAAAGCAGCTTCACTCAATAAAATAATTATGATAATGTCTGGTAGTTTCGTGTACGAAATCTCAGCGCATTTTTATTGCTCTCAACGTTGCCTCGTCGACTACGCGCGCTTGCACTACACACATCTAACACCAACACAATCTCTGTCCTGCAAAAGTCATGCTTTTTGACTGGAAATATCTTGGATTACTCTACGTCACCGACGTGCTAAGAAAATAGCTAGCTAGTTGCTTACACATGAGGATGTCTGTTAATGGTGCTCCAGCGTGCTTTTTTTGCCTGTTTTAGTTTTTTTACGTATATGTTGGGCCATCAAATACGCTACAAAGGTCATTGTAAGGTGTTCACAAATACTACATTAAAGGCAGTAGTAATGAGTTAAAATTGACATTTTAGGTTGAAAATAAACCTTCATCAGTAATATAGGACAGGTGTCTTCTGGGAAACACAGATGAACCGCGCAGATGTCGTTGTTACCGGGCTTGCATCCTTAGCTGCCAGTGTTTCCGCATGTACTCGGTTGTTGGTATCTAAGTAAGTTCAGATGCCTCAAAGCCTGATTATCTACAAATGCAACGACTTCTACCAGCGCATATCGCTTTGGTTGCTTTTTCTTGTTCATAGTATAGAGGTTGTTTCTCAATGCTAGAACGCAGGCATTTCAAAAATTCGTTCATAGCACGCGCATTTGACGAATGTAATAGGGTTTGCAAACGCCATAACCCCAGCAGAACAGTGTTTTTATTCTATTTATGAAGATAGCATTTGCGATTATTATTGAAGTTTCATAAAAATAATTATGTTGGCTTTTGCTTGAAGGCGCTCTGCAAGTTATTTCTGATTCATCATTCTGTTCCTAAATAAATATAGTAAAGTTTTGGCTATTGGTTCAATTTTGTCAGTTACAGGCACAAAAATGCTCTCATGTGGAAAAGTCGATTGTGAATGTGTGATTAGCCGCGATTGATTTTCTAGTATCACATTTGCTATAATATTCCGACCTGCTTGTGTGAAACATGCCGTGTCGTTTGAGTTTAAGGTTTAATTTGTGATAATTTAAGTGAAGCTGTCTAGCCAAACCCTGTCGTACTTTGTTGACCGCAACGCCGGTAACCTGATGGTGCTGCTCTGCTGGTGCAGCTGAATCGGCTTTTATGTAGCCCTATCCTAGATAGCACTAGGGATGTAAAGGCTGAATCTGGGGCGAGTTGGTAACATCGCATGCTGAAGGGGTTAACAGTGCACACATGCATAGCAAGGCAGACAGGTAAAGCGAAAAAGAAATGTTGCGGTGGCCGGCGCTGTTCTATATGAGAAATGCGTTGGAATTACAAGCAGTAGCCAAATATCCTTAATATATGAAATACGTGCCTTCAATGTCATAAATCCTTTATTTATTTGAATCTTTCTATGCTTTCTTTATTGGCGCATCTGCTCAGTCGGCTTTTTGACGAGCAAGGTGGGACTGTCCTGGAAATTGCGCAATAGTAAATAGCGCTGATCCTGAATACTGAGTGCTGAACGGTGGGCCGATCGCTGAGGCTACTGAAGCTTACAGTCGCACGTTAACCACGAGGGTCTCGTGGGGAGGAGGGGGGTGGAGGTTGGGGTTCCCAGTCTTGCTGATTTGACGGGTAAGCTTGTAACTATCATGCTGAAAAACGCGTTGCAGAAGTTGAGCATTTTTGTAGCATCTATTTAATTTTACCATCTATAAGGAAATCTTCACTTCACATACAATCTAAAATGTGCCTTCTAACCAGAATGTTTTTTATTGAATAAAACGAAAAATATCGAATGAAGGACAAATTACCCGCAGGTGATGGAGGAATCCCCAGCCTCAACAACATACGTGCGATGGTGTACTAACCATAAGCTCAACCACTTTCTTGGGTTTGTCAGTACATAGACGGCGAAAGTACGGTGTCAGGACATAGAGGCCTGAAAGCTTACTGAGCCGGAATGAACCTGTTTTAAACTGAACCTCGTTGCAAGTCTCGTCTCGGCCAAGCGCCACGCTGCCGGCCTGGTCACGCAGCGTGCGCTATTTCTCCACGGAAGCGGCGCAAAACAGGCGCCGCTAAACTCACGTCGTCGTCTTCATAGCTGGCTCGTCGGCGTCCCTCGGATATGCATTTCTAGTGGATTGGTTATCAAAAGGCACCATTTTCAAGATCTGTAGACTACCAGGTAGATAATAAAGGTTTCTCAAAGATTTTCCTCTGTGGGACGGACGTGCGTCGGCCATGTCTACGTTCGCACCGGCCTCTGTTTGTCGGCGTTTCAAGCGCTTGCGCATCCAGTCTCCTTTCTTTCCGCTCTCCCGTGGCGGTGGTACATAAACAAACCGGAAAGACAAGTTGCTGTTCTCCATTGTGAATTTTTCAGTCGTCGTAATGAGGAGGCCGCGTATAGTCCGGACTCCCGAGGAGCAACACGCCTATGAAGAGCACCGGCGAGAAAGGATGTGAGAGGGCCGCAAACACCAATTGTCCACCGATCAAGACAATAAATGTGCACGTACCTTTATTCAAAATTATTTATCATGTCTGTGCCGTGCGCTAAACGGCTTCGCTGGTCATCAATCTTCACAGAGTGGAATGGCTCGTGACTTTTTTTTTCATTTTCTAACTATTTTTCAAGAACTTTCACACTACCAGAAAAGTAGCAAATGTTACAGGCATGCTGGCTTGCTAAGACAGTTTGCTTACTGTAGTTAGAATTCAGATGCGTGCTATGTATGTTTATGAGCATGAAGAACCAATTTACGCTTACGGCAATAAGATGAGAGGTCGCTTTGAAATTGCAGTGATACAGCTTATATTGCGGCCACAGAAATATTTAAAGCGCATTGTTGCTCCGAAGCAAGTTTTCAGCTTGGCATGTTGCTGCATTATAGAAAACTAAAGAAGAGAACTACATGTGGTTATCCGGTAAAGATGTTGATTCTGTTATGTGATTGTTTCTTCACGCAAATAACCATAATGGTTATTCTCAAAAACGTACCACTTATATCACTTTTTCCTGCTGATATAAACTCGTTCGTGCACCGCCTTATTGAAAATAATGGTGTCGCTGCTGCTTGCGACTGCGGCAGTTTCCTGCCGGTCACACGTAGTCAACATCGCATTTCGAATTTTTGCAAGGATACGCAGAAGAATATTATGAGAATTCGTTCTTGCTTACGTCTTTGTTGTCCATTATAATGTTAAAAAAATCACGGCGTAAGGACGTACCACTGAATAGAAAAAACAATGAATGGTCCTTAATCACAACCTACTATGCCAGAACAACACTCAGAAGGGTAAACGTTCTCTGGGTTGGTGACCCTAAGAACACCGCTCCGTAGGCCCGCTTCGCCTAAAGTGGTTTAGCGCAGCAAATAACCCACTCGGAGCATTGCACATGCGCGTTTTTCGTGCCTCCTTTTTTATAATTGCGTTAACACTTTAATTGCTCATATTAAAGATTAAAGGCTTTTTCAGTTTGTACAATTTTGAAAATTCTGTAACATACAATACTTGACTACGTGTGATTTAAGCATTCGTTCGGCCACAATTCAATTGCCTCCTCGGCTTTTTCTTGCAGATGTGCCTCATATGAAATTGTTTATGTTGATGCTCCCTTGGCACTGTCACTTGGCCCGCTAATAAATTTTAGAACCAACGATCTCAGGCCTATACTTATTTCAAATTCAGGGGTAACCAAGGGATGGCGGAAGCAGGGAACAGCATTCGCAAAGCTTCATACACTCGTGAAGGAATTTTTAATATCATAAGAACATTTGTATTATCTGAATAAATAATGGAGGCCATCGTACAGTTTCTTGCGCTTTTGTGTGTAGCATGTTCAACGCTGTATTGCACATTTAGACTTATATATAAGGGGGTAGCAATTGCTGCGTCCTTGCAATAAAATCTTGGTAAATAAAACTAATATTTGGGCGCCTTCCGGCTGGAAAAGTGGCTGAGGAGTGCAGGTGTCAGATTGATTACTGTTATTATGATCACATACCACACTACTTGACATTTTTTCTAGGGGGGGGGGGGGGGGGGGGAGGGCCAAGCGTTTGCGACCAAGACCAAGCGTTTGCGCACATGTCTCTGCCAAAGTCTGTGTCATGACCCTTTCACTTTCTAAACAGTTGCGTACTGATTACAGCGTTATTCATTTACGTGTGGCAGGTTTGAGATCAAAGCTATCGTGTAGCGTCAGTGGATCGCCTTGCCGATTCTCTTAATGTATTTCGCGAATTCTTGTGTATAACACGAACAAATTCTTGCCAATTAAGCAGGAAAATGTACACGGATGAATGAGACATTGTCTAGAATATCTACGACTTTTATTTCGGAAGTTTTTTTTTTGCCGCTAATATTATTTGCCATGTTCATTTCTCGAAGTTTACTTGTACATGCTATTCGGTGAAAAAAACAATAACAGGGATTTGGTCCCTGCGTTGTCATTAATGAACTCTTTTTAGTTCTCCTATATTCCTCGAAAGATTTCGGACAGGGTATATATATATATATATATATATACACATATTATCCCCAATAAATACGGTATATGTCACGTTATGTATATAATGCTGTGTATAATGTCATATCCCCTAATCTTTTTACGATGCGTTCGGCTCCACGTTCCGTAGAACGGTCATCTGCAGCTAAAACGCGAACGAAACGCTTTATCCTAACAGGCCCCTCATCGGCAAGAATGAGGCAGGAATAAGTTGGTGGAAGTCCTCAGAAAAAGAAGTTGATTTGTAAAAGGTATGCGTGCTTTTTCGAGCGCCATTACCCACGCCCTCTAGGCAGGCTCATCGGCATACCGAACCATAGTGCTAGATCTTCGAGCCACTGCCTCGTAGGAAATGCCTTCCCGCGAGTTGCTCCTGGTAATGGAGAAGTGCGAGCAACCTTAAGGCCGTACAGCGGCGGTCACTATTTCTTCTCGGTGCTAAGCAAGCGTTACACGACAAGCCCGTAATGAAAGGTGCGCGAGTCTTAGCTTGCCTCCCTGCTTATTTATGAAGATTCACAGCTCGGCGGGGGTTAGTGCTTCTACGCTTGCAGCGGAGTACATAAAAAAAAAACCATTCAGTTGTTTATCGCAGTCATCTCCTGGTTGCATTTCTCGGTGTTGCTGTGTTGTGCGTTTTCTTTTTTTATTGCGATAGCAATTATATGGACACTCAAAAGCAGATTTCTGCCGTCGGCGTCGCCGTCGCCGTCGGCGTCGCCGTCGCCGTCGCCGTCGCCGTCGCCGTGAGGTTCCGTATGACGTCATTTGGAGATGAAATCGTCGCCGCGCGCCGAACGCTGTATGTGCGAGTGAAAGGGCGCGAGGGGCGCGTCTTTCACGGGGAGTGAACGCACGGCGGAGAACAAACGCGCGTTCTGCGCCGTGCTCGCTTAAGGGCTGCAGAAGTAGGCGTCTCTTTTCTCCTTTACAATCACCATATATGTAGAGCAAACGCGCCTTCTTCGGACGCGCGAGAGGCCGTGGGGGAGGGGGAGGGAAGGGAGGCGACGTTTAGCTGCGGCACCAAGTGCCTATTTATATCAGAGGCTCCAGCAACAGTCACCAACGCCGCACGCATTTTGAGCTAACGCGGGCAAAACGCCGATGGCGTCGACAACAGTTCTGCGTGTTGTTGCTACCAAAGCCGCTCACCTTACTTCGTATGACATTGCTGTGTTGCTATCGCATTCATTGCTTCGCCCTTAGGGCGAAACTGTGACATTTTTTTTTTGGCATGCCGAATTTTTGTAGTGCGTGAAGCAAGGAAGCAGCTTCTGTAAAGTTGGAAAGCGTTCGCGGTATCTGAGGCCTCGAGAATAATTTTTGCGCTAGAACAATATATGCTCCGGTCCTTAGTGATGCGAAAGTGAGAAAAGAAAGAAGACTAATAGGTTAATAAGGATCACTCATGTCTGTTATTCTACAAAATAGAAGGCTGAATGGTGGAACAAAAAAATGAAATACCAATGAATGTATCTACACCAAAAGTAACAGATCTGTCGCTCAACCATCTCAGGTTTTCCTTCAGCAATCGTCGCTATTTGCTGCCTTAATAATACATTCTTGCCAGTTTATCGTTGCTGAAGAAAACTGTTTTCATGTGGCATGCTTTTAAAATTTGCGGAAGTACGTGAAAAATGCTACTGCTTGAAAATCATTATCAAACTTATTTCGTCGTCTAACGCTGCACAAGTTCACTTGATAAACCTACGAAGACGTATCTTCAATGTGCAGTGGTGTGTACTTGTGAAGTCGGTCCCTAAATGTTTAAACGCTTTGGCAAATCGACCGTTTTTTACTGGTGAAATTACAATAGCTTTGTTCATTCTAATAAATTTACTTCACAGTTTTGGAGCTGTAGATTACAGTAAACCTTTTCGGAAGCCATTGACTATATCTCCCGAAAAAAAGCCTAACATACCAAAACATTGGTTTAGGCCCAAGTTCAGTCCCAATTTTCCCAGCATGGTGGTCCATGTCGAAATATGACACAAAATGCACTAGATGTGTGAGTTTGTTAGCGTTCCAGTTATGCCGTAATATAATTTCGATTTTTGTTTCAAGCGGTATATCAAGTATTGAAATAAGTTCCTGAAACCAACCTCAACAATGTTCCGTACCACTAGTTCACCTCTCAGCGCAATGGTTGTCATACGTCAGGCACTCGGCTGACGCCACGTGGGACCGTAACTCAATTTTCCTCAGCACCTGAAGGCTCCACTGTATTTCCAACTTGCAGTATCTATTAAAAATATTATCTGTGACGTGTCTTCGAGTCGTACGGTGGGCTTCAAAATGCTCCAGGGTCTCGAACACCGCAGTGCACGAAAAAAGAAATAATTTAACCTATCCCATAGGGTTAGGGCAGCGCTTTCATTCGAGATCATTAAACAACTTCAAAAGGAGCCATCTTTTATGTTGAATTAGTACAGCCTTTCCAATTCAGGGCACTAGAAGTCTTCACAAATTGAAACGAATTTTGACAATCACTGTGCATGACGGAGGGACATCGTTCTCAGCCAAGCAAGAGTATACGTAAACTGTTTAATTGAAATAGTCACGCTGTAACAACTTCCTCGCATAAAATATTTGACGAATAAAATTCAACTTTCGATGTTTGGAAGAAATAGAATAAAAATTAGCTACGTTGTAGTGCGTTTGTTTAGCAAAGGACACGTTTCTCCTAACATAAACGAGAGACATTTCCCCTGTAGTTCGCATAATATAGTCAAACAAGAATATTGGTGATTATGATTATTTTATAGCTGTCTTTGATGTTCCACTAGTGATAATATTCCGGGGCGAGGAGGAGTGGTTACGATCGAGCAGCGGGGTCAGAGATGTTGGAGCGGCCCCGCATTCCTGCGACCGACCGCTTCAGCTTAGTGAAGCTGTCAGTACACCCCACCAGACACACCTGTCATAATGTCATTGTGTGACATTTTTGACGAAAAGTATGTAGTTGTCAAGCGGCGGTTACTAGATGCCGCTTGGCCGAGGAACGCGGCAATGGGATCAAGAAACTTCTGGAAAAGCGCGTGTTACGGCTGCTGCTAGGCCACTCAAGGTGACCATCAAGCGAACCAGCTGATTGCTGGGCCATTCAATGAGCCCAGATCAGTCAAGTGAGACAAGTTTGTACCCTCCTTTCAACGGCCTGCTTTCTCCTGTCTCTTGGGAAGTAGACTGTGCATGCCGGTGGGTACTCCCCACATCGTGTTCGCTAAAAAATAGGTGCCTCTGTGAATGCGCGTGCCCACACCTCGAAGGCGACATCTTCGGCGATTGGACGAAGTTGTCCCCGTTGGTTTCTCTGGCTTAAGGATTTACGGAAGACCGAGGGGATTCTCTGGTGGTCCCTCTGGTGTGCTCCAATTCAGCCATGCTAGACTTCTGAGACATAACGTGATGTAAGATGTAAATTATTGTAAATAAGCCCTGTGCTCATCATTTTTGATGAGAACCTGTCCCTCTCTTCAACATCGTCCTCGGCATGGATGAGGTGGACGACAGAGTGGCCCATCTACACTCTTGCAATATGCAAGGCTCCAACTGGTGCGAAAGTCACAGATCTCAGTGGCACAAACGAGAACAAAACATCAATCTACATCGCATATAGATGTAAGGGTGGAAAATGTAGAGCCGAGGAATGAAAGCTGAAGGTTTTATAAATATATTTAGAAGTAAAATTTTTCAATTATAAATTTCTGTATAAATCTAAAATTGCAGAAGAGAACCAACAAAGTAGAAATGCATACAAAAAATATAAAAAAATTCATGTAGCGAACCCATTCCCCATGCTACAATCAATGAGTGATAGGCGAGACAAGGAAAACAAGGGAGGGTCCACGGAATGATGGCAATCGTAACGTATGTTATTAAAAATTGATCAGAGAAGGGATGGAGAAATCGGAGGGAAATAAAGTGACATAGAACTGTGAAGAAAAATACTTATAGTCTAGGCAGGCTGCCAGAAACACAGATGTGCATGCCAAAATGGCAAACCCAGCATGACCGCGAAGTACGAAAGGAAAAGTTACAGATAAACGTAAAGACCGAAATATGACAGGCTCATTTGCAGCCTTCAGTAGTGCACAGCGGGACCTTTAGGCTGGGTTCAGTGCTGCTAGTTCACTTTTTTCACTGTACAGTGGTGGTTCTCAATTTCAAGGCGCACCAAAGGAGTAAATTTTTGTCACTTAGGTAATAGAATTGGTTAACACCGAAGTGATAGTTCAAGCGAAAAAAGAGAGAACGTCAATTTCTTTTTTATTGTTACTTTCAGAATTGATCTTGGATGGAAAGACGTTGGGAATATATTGTGGTGCATATAAAGGAGAAGTAGGACTTTCATGTATTACGTAAATTCTATGGGTTTATTAGCGCTGAATGCAACAACAAACATAGATTATTGCAAAAGTAATCAAAATTTGCTAACTATCAATACTTTGATCACTAACACAAATTTATTCAGCTGTTCGCAGCTGCATGAAAAACGATTCATCATTTAGCTACAGAATGCTTCGGCTATTATTGGTTACGTCACCGTGTACGTTTTAAACCATTCGTTAGCGAAGAGAAAGGGCTGTGAAGATCGCAACATTCAAAGTATCTTCTCTTAAAACAGGCCTTTTATTTGAAGCGAAGAGAATGAAATGTTCTGCAAAAATTTATTCTTTTTATAATTTAAGAAAGATATATCATAGAAGGAATTAGTGCTTATGAGGCACTATTCAGAGATGAGCATCCATCAAGAGCTGAATTTCTAGCGCACAGTATACGCATGAGGTATCGTTGCGAACAGTGCGTACTCCCTCATGAACTTATGGTCGTCTTACTTTTTTCGCCAATGTTAAAATCCTTCGTAGGGGCAAGGGCAAGACAGAGCGTGAAGTTCTCGAAGCTCACCATATCAACATGCAAAGGGATAATTGGGTCAGTTCTACCTCTATCTCAATGATGCAGAAAAAACTAATTTTCCTATCGCACTGGTGTTAGCAACGGTGCCTTTTCCAATCAACAATAGTTTGTGTGTGGGTGTCGGCGTTTGAGCTGAGCACGCTTGCCTGGTTTTTCCTACGAGACGCACAGATAAAGCACAGATGTTAGTCCAGTCGTTTTGTGTGCCACGTCTCTTCTCAGTCCTTCACCTTTGGACTGGTTTTTACTATTCAGGAAAACTCATGCTTTCATAAGTCAGGGCATGTTCACGCATTGTACTATTATCAATGGTTGCTGTCATGCTGCCAGTATGGAACACGCACAATAAAGGCTTTTCTTGAAGTCTGCGCCTTCCTCACCGGATATAACATGCCTCAGAAAGCTTATGGAGCTAACGCATTCTCCTCGAGCTCGTTGGTGAGCTAAGGAACAAATGAGCGCATGAAAAGGTTAGTGAGAGAGAAGTATGGATATAAGCTGTGATGATGGGCATGTCTACTTTGTCTTGAAATTTGAGATATTAAGTAAGTTTCAGCCCAAATGTGAAACTTCCAGCAATAAAGCAGGAGTGGAGAAGCTTTAGCATATAAGTTGTACTTTGGTATTGTGAAACGACAGGGCAGATATTGTGAGAAAGCAGAAATAACTATCGCTGAGTAGGAAGGTTGGACCAATGGGCAGCTTGTACTAGCCTACAGATTTGCGAAGTGAATGGGGCAAAGAGGAAGACAAAATATATTAAGTGAAAGAAAAAGCCCAGAAAGAACAATCAAGTTTATATGTTTAATAGAAGTGTGAACCAGCAAACAATATAATAAATCATATTGTAGAGAATAATAAAAAGTACCAAGGTTTCCTTATGCAACAACTAAGAAGACTTGAAGGCGAAAGCCTGAGCGCCACTAACTCATTGACACGACGACCACTATTTTGCTGAGTCATCTTCACTCTGGACCCATATTTTGCAAAGCCAATTTTCAAGTCATTCTTATTTCACCAACTGGGACCATGACTCAGCACTTATGTTGCTGAGTCATCGTCACTCTGAACCCTTATTATGCAATCATTTTTGCAAGTCGCCCTTCATTCACAAAACTGCGACCGTGACTCAGCACATTTCTGCTCAGTCATCATCACTCTGAAACCAGAATTTACTGTCACTTTTGCAAATCCTTGTTTTTTTGCCAGTCCCCATCCTATGACTCACCAAAATTAAACCATATCTCGGTAATTGTTCTGCTGAGTCACTCTCACTTGGACCCTCAAGTCTCACATATTTTTTTGCAAGTCACTTCCCCACTTCATAACCACTTTATTCACTCTTAATTCAGACTGGATTCACCCGATTACTGCTTGGTTCACCTTCATTCATTCTTATTTCACTCTCATTTACTCTTCATTATCTTAGCTCAGTCTATCTCATCATTACCTTTCGTCTCACTTCTATCGCCCAACTAAACCTCTTTAATTCACCATCAATTCAATCTTGATTCACCTCATTCACCTCTTTGTATGCCCATTTTTATCATTATCATTATCATCATAACCATACTTACTCTCATTACTCTCACGAATTCTCGGTTCTTGACCACTTTTCGGCTTCTCGACCCACTTCGCCGCTATGTAATGCTAATTATCACAATAATTTGATTACTATCGTGGTAATTTATCGATATTTATATTCGTCATGTGTTACCTGTTGATTGATATATATTATGATGGGGTTTGTAATTATGTTAAGAAGTTAGCAATTTTTCCAATCTTTTTCCGATTGTTGGAACCACTTTTTCAACTTCACCTTAAAACGAAACATATAAGGCTGTCGCCTTAAAATTGGAAACAGTTTGGCACTGGCAGCGCAGGTCGTTGTGTAGATTAGTATTTCGCGAAAGGACTCGGGAAGATGTGGGCATTTTAAAGGTTTCCGTATTTCCAGACGAGACGTTTATTCCGAAAGGCTGTAATTAAAACATATGTAAGAGACAATATTCTCCGTATTTCCTCAGACGTGGCGAATGGAAATTAGATTCAAAATTGTGGAGCATCGCTTCATTCAAATGACGTCATCCTTGGTTAAAGTGGTTGGCAACTGCGTTACGTAGGTTATGTCACGCGTCTGCGTGATGGCCGTTGAGTCGTGTATGAATTGCTTGTCCTGCCTCTGTATGAATTATTTCCCGCATGTACTGCAAATAGGCACTGTACAAGGTCACTCGAAATGCAACTTCCTCTTGAGTTCTGTTTGCAGGCGTAATTCTAAACAGTGCTTTTCAGTTTAGTTTGCTGTTGGAAATGTTTACACTATGAACAACTTGGGTGGTGGCTGCGTCATATTGGCTTTTTGTTTGTCTTCAACTTCGAATGTACTAGGATGTTTTTAATATTATTGTTTCCGTGGTACGCTACTTTGAATGAGTTGGAAAAAGTGTCTTAGCGCAAATCTGTTATTGCGACTAGAACCACTCAAAAACGTTTTATGCCAGTTTTTACGGCTTTATGAAGAAGCTAAGTCACTGCCGAATTCTATATTTTGAGGAAAGGTGGGGATTGTGAAGTTCAATAAGCAGGCACATCTTGAAATACGTATGTCATTTAAACGTGTAATCAAAATTCTTGAGCTGTCATTTTTCGCTGTTAACCAATGTGTTCACCTATAACCTAGCATGAAAAAAGCCACGCCAGCAGATTACTCGAATATAATATTTGTCACTGTACCAATAGTTTCACACTTGAATAAAAAAATTAAGTCCAACTAACATTTGCTTCTTCACCGAAATTTTGAAGAGTGCTTATCTAACCACAAATGTTCTCTCTTTTTTTTTTGGCGAGGAATACTTTGGTGAAACGTCATTCAAGGAACCACCAACAAGCCCATTTTTTATGAGAGAATCAGTGATGGTCACTTTCGCGGTCAGGGATGTATCGCGTGGAATGACACGTGTGAAAGGGATAACAAGGACGACTTAATTATCCGATTTCGTCATGCCGGTTCGGTTGGTAATCCAAAATAAAGGGAGCTGGTGAACCAACAATGAAGACTCGCAGGGGAAGTAGAAAAGAATAAAAATAATAAAATCAGGTAGGAGACTAGTCCGCCTGCTGAAAAATTGGCCAGTGAATCAGAGACACGTAACCTCATTTCCTACTTCTAACACTTTTCAACTTCCACTGACGTTTCATCAATGCTTCACCTTCACCTTTTTCTTCTAGAGAAGGAATAAACTGCCGAATCTAAGGCAGCATTCCCGCTCAGATTTCTTCCTAGGGCGCTGCCATAGCTCATTGAATTATGCTTCTGCTCTGTAGCGCAAGGTAGTGCACTTAGTTGCATGATTTCATGTCGACGCTTGTCTACTGATGAGGTTCTGTACAGGAAAGGACCTATTTACAGTGTCGCGCGCCTAAATACATCGCAAACAAAGTACATTTTAGGAATTCAATGTCTGGAATTGTTCCGCGGATACACCATGTCTCTTTACTTAGTTCAAGCTGGCGTTGATGACAGCGCAGAAGGTGCATATGCCACTTCCATCAAGCTAGGTCTCATAGGTTGCCATTTTTATGTTTTGCTCCCTGCAAAGGTAATCCAGGTTTTCCTGTGGCAGGCTTCGGTCACGACTCCGTAAGTCGCTGGTATAACTCGTTCCATTTAGCACACGTCAACCGGAGGCCGATGAAGATGCCCATTGCCATCAGAGGCGGCAATACAGCGATCCGTATGACGCTCCCATGTTTGCCCCCATATGTTTACCGCGTAGCGGTCCCAACATCTAGAACTAATGGCGCAATTTCCGGCGTCCGGCGTGATGGAGCACCCACAAGCAGCAGCAGCGCAGAGGACGTTCAACAAACAACCTAAGCTTCCTGGTTTCTTTTGCCGATGGGCTAGCTAACATCCTAGACTTGATCCGTTCGCCCTCTGTCGTCACCTCCACCTGTTCACCTGCGACACCACTTTCTCCTTTCGCCACGCCCTCTTACTCTTTTAATTGTATTGTGCTGTGTCATGGCAATGCAGCCCATGCGCAAGACCCTTAATGACTGAATCCACCATGCTGTCTGTGCTGAAGAGGATGACTAGTGCTTTAGCAAAAGTGGGGGGGGGGGGGGCACTTTCACAAAGCTTTTCTTTCGGAAGTTCGCTAATGATATGTCTGGCATCGTAATTGGCAAAAATTCTGTCATACGAAAACTCTCAGCCTAATAAGTTTTTGGTGAAATCGGGCCCTGGTTATTTCCTGATTGAGCATTTTAATACAGCAATCACCAACCACGCTTATGCGGAATGTACAGCGGGTAGTTTCTGCGACCTTCGCAGACGCCACCTCTGTTTTTCAAGGTGCAGCACGGATATAGTGTTATGTATAGTGCGAGCGCGCGAGTCGGCAATGTCAACAGTGGGCGCAATAAATAAGGCCTGCAAGAAGAGCGCCATGCGGAAAAGACAACCATGTGGTCTCTTCGGAGGCAGTATTATTCCCTTTCATATCAACGCGATTTCGATCTAATTTGATAGCTTTGGCGTACAGCACTGAGATAAATGTTTGTCTTATTTTTCAAGATCATAAATTCGTATATAGAGGCCTGCAGCTGAAAGAAGCGGGCATGTGATGACAAAATATATAAACGAAAACATTCTGCGTAGCTTATAGAATACCAGCGTGCAGTTAGAGGATATAATGGCTTTTGGGATCACTCGTTCAGTACTGTATTGGGAAGTGAACGTAAGATTGCGGCTGTGGACATCAAATGAAACTGATGAAACGAAAGTAGATTCACGAGAAGCGGAATGACGCCACTTGATGCCCGAAGCCTTGGTGCATCCAAAATATGTAGTCCTTGTGTAGCTTTTCGTTAATTTTTCTACCAAATGAGCAGGATGCTTGGGCCATGCAAATAAAGTACCCAGTATACTACTAGGTAGGAACTTCGTCGGGGCCATCTTCTACCGATAAACTTGAGAACGTTACCGAATCATCGACATTTGCTCATGTGCTAGCGCGCCTTTTATTTGGGTAGAAACCACTTCACACACTTTTAAGCAACCTCAGTGGAACAAAATTAACCTCAGACCTTTTCGTTAACAATACTGGTAACTGACACAATTACTGGAAGAACAGGTGTTTTATTTGGGTCATGTTAGACCTGTGAGTCTGAACCAAAGTCGATTTTGGCAGATAGTCATAGCATTTGAGCTTGGTCATGATTCGTTCTAAAGGACGGCATAAACCGTTCAGCATGAAACATACGGGTGCGAATGACGATTGTGGGAAAACATTGATTTTCAATGCGTGAGCGTATACTACGCGTTATCAGCCAACAACATTCTTGATACATGACTAATTTCGGTCTTTTTTTCGGTGGCTGTGTTTGAGATGTAAGTATCACGTGATGTTGGTGCATATTTCTTTCTCTCCCAGTTTTTTAAGGTCGGTCACGACGCAAAAGTCTGACTTATCAGGGGCACTACAATAATATTGTGCGTCTTAAATTACCTGAATGCTAACATGGGGAAAGCACAGGAAATGCGAGAGATGTAAATTCAAGACGATGAGCAAAATGAGAAGAAGAGGAAAGCAGGAGCCAACGTTTTCGACATGTGTTCATAGCATATGTCGCCATGAATGCTAATAGCAATACCGTCGACAGTTATCGTTAGATGGGTTCCGGCGTAATTTTCTTTATAACACAGGTTGGCCATGCAACATTTTACTAGCTGGGAATGTGCGAAACAATGCATCAACAGTTGACAACTAGATCTTTGTTCATGCCAGCCGCAAGTGTCGTGCCAACTAAAATAATAAAATGATTCTGCTCCATTAACGATAATCACAGACTCATAGAAAGCTTGCAGAAACTAAGGGGCAAAGTTGGAGCACAGGCGCTCCGAATACTTGTCGGGACTGGATGGAACCCCACGCTTCAATACATCCAAACTGTGACCTGGGCACCGGGCCACGAGGGCGTCACCGGGAACCTGCATGCGGACGAGGCGGCTCGAGGCCTTACAAATCACCGTGCCGCTCCAGACTCTGCAGTAGAGAACCATACACCCCTAGACCCTTGCTTTGCAACAATTCTGAAATACTTCAGAGAAAATAGAAAGATCTATGCACCCCCGCACGGCATACTCAGCGCTTCGGAGGCAACCGTGTTGCGAAGATTACAGACGAACTCCTACATAAATTTGCACATACTCCACCTGATCTGCCCCACGGCATACAGAGACATATGCCCGTGGTGTGGAGCAACACCAACACTCTTTCACATCACGTGGGAGTGTGCAGAACACGGAAAAGAACACGAAACAAATGGCACGTGGAACGAATGGGAGGCGCTGCTGTCTAGCCCGGCCCTGAAGATCAGCTACGACTGATCCAACGAGCTGAGCAGATAGCCCGTGCTAGTGGGGCCTTGGAATAGGGGCGCCACCCTGCTGGACAAAGTTCGTCTTTAACCCCCTACCCCCTCTGTGGACAGGGGTAGGAGCCTGTCCGGTTTCTGATTAAAATAAAGTTTTACTACTACTCCTACTACTACTACTACTACTACTACTACTACTACTACTACTACTTCTACTTCTGAAATGAAATATACAAAATTAGTCTTCCACAAACTGTGAGCACGACTGGGATCAGCGTTATGATTTCATTTCTGCCTTTGTTTTGGTGCGTGCGCTTCTTTTCGCTGATCAAAAATAGAATAGGAAGAAGTCCGCTGCTTCACCATTTGCTTGTCATTTGTCTCTCTGCGCCATATATATTTTATCTTGAGTGGGAGATGAGATTTACACATTTTTGCACTAAAGAGGCTCCTGTACTATCTTATAATGGGACGTGATTTCTGGCCACGTCTGGCCGCCTCTGGTGAGGCGAAATGCAAGAACACTCATTAACTCAGATTGAGAATCATGTTGTCGCATGTACCTGGGCAGATAATAATGTCGATCCCGAGCGGTCGACAATATTCCGGAACTTTTTATTATGGTGTCTCGCGTAGCCGTACACTTGCATGGGGACGTGAAGCCCCAGCGATCAACCAGGAATTCTAGTACACGTCAAACATAAGAATTCCAGTTACGCGTGCGCATGTTACATCCTTTTGTGCTCCCTGCAGCGTTGTACTGCGTAGTTGTGGTGTTCTTCAAACTTCGATGATTTGCTGCCGGAACCCTGAAAAGTGAATTCTGCAAACCCACGTAACCGAAGTTTCAAAATATGTTTTTTTTTCCTTATTGGGTTTTTCGTGTTCCCATTGGACTTGCTATTGCTGCCAGATTCAAATTTGACAATTCATATGCACCTATACGAACAAAGCAATTCGATCTGTTCCGTGCTAACGTGCGTAACGAACTGCTAGCATAACGTGCTTCGCTTGAGGTAGAAAGATATACAACCTCATAAAGCTACTAAAAACGATAGCTTGCAACTCGCCACCCCCCTCCCCCTTTAGAATAAATATTACTGAGGAAGTACAAAATGTGTCAAGTTCCAAAAGAACTAAACGTTTCCACAGAAAGATTCTTAGGGAAGGCGAGAATTCTGGCATGGATTTCTTGCTCTCCATCAAATGGGGAAACGTCGAGTAAGCCAGATAACGCAAAGACAACAAAGGCACCACGGCCGCTTTCACTCAAACTTACGCACAAGCATGCAGAACTTGATTCTGGCCACGTTCACTGGCAAAGATGAAATGAGAAACGCTGCCTCACGGCCCTATATATATCACAGCCAAATACGCGAAGCAAGCACTCATCACATCCGCACCAGCCAAGGTATGGAGGTAAAAACGTTCCAGTTCGAGATATCAAAATGTCGAGAAGAGTCCGAGGACCGAAAAAACAGTAAATATATAAATGTGGTCGCGGACCAGGGAGCCATGAATTTTCTTTAAGAATGCTCGAAGAAACAGGGAATAAGAAAAAAGTGTAGAAGGGGGGGAGTCGATATCGAAGGTCGATATTGACCTTCGCGTTGCCGTGGCTTGCAAAAAAACACAACAAAAACATTCCCTGCTCATAACTGCGGAAAGAGAAAGTATGTTTCTGGTAAATAAAATTGATTGCTTGATTGGTTGATTGATACAAATATAACATCCTACACAACTGGTGAGGCAAGCGGTAACCAAATTTGTGAGGGCCATAAAAGACATAGGGGTCATGAAGTTTCATAGCGATAGTAATTATATGGGCACTCCAGGCACATTGCTGCCGTCGTCATCGTCGTGAGGTTCCGCATAAAGTACACGGACGATAAAATCATCGCCGCGCGCCGCACGCAGCACACGTGGAAGCATGCGACGGTGAGCAGGCAATCGCGGCTCGTGCACGCAAGGACGTGAAGCGGGCAGGAAACGCGCAGTATTCCAGTCGCGCACCACGCTCCGGGGGAAGGGGGCAGGTGGAGGAACCACGCTTATTGCGGCCGCGCGCTCTCGACGGACCGGAAGGCTCCGGGGGGAGGGGTTGGGGGCGTTCTGCGTTTCGAGTGCCCGCCGGCACGGCTGTATCTTGAAAGCCATGTGCGGCGGGGGCAGAGTCGACACTCCCAGTGTTTTCGCGGCTAAGATCGCTTTGATGCGAGCGCCGGCACGAAGTTCAATTCGCTTGCTGCTGCTGCGCTGACTCACTCCAGCGTTACGACAGCGAGTTTCCGCGGTCGTCGAGTCAGATGCGTTCATGTTTGCTTGTGCGCGCCTGACACCATGCTTTATAATTTAGTTAGTATGCCTATGTATCCAAGCTTATACGGCCGATAAAACTACTATCGTTACTTTGTATAACTGCCCACTAATTTGCTATCGCAATCGATGCTTCGCCTTTCGGGCGAAGCTGCGACTTTCTTTTTTATATTTGCTGGTTAGTACATACCTGAACGTAAAAAACCACGTAGACGCGCACGAGTTCCTGCGCTATTTTTCATATTCAAACTAATTTGGCAATGAAACGCGACTAGTTATTGAGAATGTGAAAATAATATGTTTGTGAACAGGTTCCGCTACATTTTCGGCAGTGAACTTATGGACTCAGCTTTCTCTACTAAGGCATGGTTTATGCTCAAAGATTTGCATGGAGCGCAAGGTATTTTATTTGTACAATAAATGACCGACTATGTTGATTCACATGACTTATGTACTGGTGTGATTTTTGTGAAAACGAATGCATTGACCTTTGACTTGGCCGACTTAGAAATGTCTCTTGGCGCTTTCAGTGCAATGTGTAACCTCAGCCTTGACTCTCGAACTCAGTTCTACCAATTTATCGTCTTGGATTTTCCCCGTCACATCTTCTGGCTCGTTAGAGGTGTCTGGCGTGATATATGAACTCGCCATCTAACGCTGCTTTAGAAATGCACATTGTAAACAGGTACGGTACGTCGAACAGTCGCACTTTGTTTCGTTCCCTTTAAAGAGAGGCACGCAAGTAAAAATATTAGTTCGTGCGTGTTAGGAGAAAGCTAGCGATATAATTAAAGGAACTTTTGACACCAAAGCAAGTTACTTTTTCCTAGTCTCCTATGAGCGAAAATAATGGGACTGTTGCGCTCCCATCAGGTTTGGTAAAAAAACGACAGGCGTTCCACAAACTAATAAACGGAACGTGCTATTTGCGCTGCGGCCTCAGCAAGAGCAGAAAATGAATGCATCTGGAATCCTTGACCACTCAAACTTCCTGCCCCAATTCTTCGTTCCCTCACCTCTAGTTCTTCTAGTACACGGTGTACCAATCGTCGCATCAAACGCATCGGTGAGAGCACTCTTGGAAGCCCTCGCTCTAGCTAGACGCCTACTTTGCCACCCAGGTTACTAGTGTCCGGCCGTTCCCAAACAACGAATATTTACTTTTAACAGCGGAGATGTTGTAGGTAGAAGCCCGATGTAACGCAGGTCACGTGACCAGCAGAGGATGAGAGCTTCTTCGTGACCAGGAGAGCATGAGAGCCTCTTTGTGACCGGGAGAGGATAAGAGCCCTTTGCGTGCCTCCGCAAGAACCGTTTGACAAAGACACTACAACATGCAAAGCCTGACGATTTGATATTCCTGGTAATTCTAGCGCAAAAGGAAGTAACAGACACACGCAGAGCCCATTACAGACGTGAGCTCTTATATATGTGTAAAGCCATATTTCTCACATCTATTTTTTGTAGATTAACATAATGAAGGATACAGCGACGCAAGAACACCCGCGCACCCCACACATAGGGGATCCATCACGACCGCCACGCTAATGCAGCACCGGCTCCATGATCGTCGTTATCACTTACCTGCAAAGTATGTTGCATCCACCCAGCATGTCAAGCCCAATATCGCGGGCTGCTCTTTCGCGTTCGTGACTAGCTCCAGGCGGAAGCACTTAGTAAGCAAGCTAAAGTCACCACCTGTGGTAGCACGCGTATTCCCGCCTGACGCAGGCTCCCGTCTTTATCTACATTCTTATTGTACCTATAGCTTTATCTTTGACTTGGTGTACATGCCCTTCACTCTTCTCAGCCGAAGGAATAAAAACATCAAAACAGCGGCACTACTACATGTGGCTTTGTTCTTCGCTAATGGGATGTCCAATATCGGCATTGGTTGGGACCTACTCTTACAAACGGTTAGAGTGCGGGAATGTTTTTCTTAATATGGTCTATGCATGCTGACAAAACCAGTAATTAGTGGCCACAATTTTCTAGTATCCTTTGAGTTCCTTCAACATTAACGTTCGTCCGTGTGAGTGGGGATTTTTCAACGAATCTATTATCCGAAGCTACTCTTGAGCCGTGCACTTTCGACGAGACTGATTGACAGCCAGTGCATCTGTGAAGATGATACGACAGTGCTCACCGGTTCCATCCTCAAAAGAGAATCGTCAAACTGACCTCGGCTTTATGATACTCGCAACCTTTTTAATGCAAACGTATTCACTTTTACGTTTTATGAAACGTAAAAAAAAAAACGTGCGAACTGTCATTTACTGTTAATAACGTAAAAATTGCAAAATAAAACCTGAGAATCAGGTTTCTATGAAGCTAAATGTAAAAAAAATATGACGATGCTCCGCCACGCTTTTAAAATGTCAGTATTCAGTCTTTATTGCTTAGATCCGTAGGCCAATGTGCTCACAAATTATTCGATAAAAGAGGGGAGATGTGCTAATATCCGCAGTTTATATAGTCCAAACTCGAAAATTTTTGTTCAGAAAGGTCGTCATTTTGCTGATGTTTTGAAGAAATGTTCTAAGAAAAGGATACTATTGAAATGCGCGCATGTTTTTCTCGATTACTTTGTGGACGCTAGTATTTGTACAGCTTGATTACAGAAAATCTGGGTGCCTTTTGAAACATTTTACATGGCAGTGCAGATTCTTTTAAACAGTAAATATGCAAACAGGGTTTGTAATAGTTCCAGATTATACTATTGCGGTAAATGTAGATAGTATAGACGTTAATTACGCAACGTGCGTAACTTTATGGTTTAAGCAGAAAATTATTCCTCGAAACGTATTTCTCCATATAGTGGCTCTTGTACAAGCATATCATGAAGCAAGGTGCGAGACTGGGATAGATGGTACTTCATGACAAAGTGCACAGCACAGCTTACAGACAGCCGGAAACGGAAATGACGATGACAGGCATGGTATCGCAGTCCCTTTTTCATCTTTGTAGACCAGCCGCGCTGTGCGCGTCAGAGCATGAAAGCACCAAACAGATAACTGATACCATGAAAGTACCGATTCGAAGAGATGGACCAAAAAACAAGGAACACATGTTTCGAAGAAAAGCATGAGAGCATTCATGCTTTAAATTCAGTAGCAACCGCGCAGCGTTAAGTCAGGTACCTTGGCTGGAAAGCACGATTTCTGTCTACCTCAAAAATTAAATGCATGAAGCGGTGGCGTTTCGTGAAATTTTGAACCTGCTGATGACGTTTGTTTTATTATTTCCGCCCGTACTTACGTACTTCTTTTTTCTGTCTTACTTTCTAGTTTCATTCTTATTGTGCATTTGCCACTTTCGAACTGACCGTCACTATTGCTAGCTAATAGCGCGACCGCCTCAGTCAGTTAAGCGTATCTGACAGAGTATCAGCAAGCACACATGCATGGTGCCATCGAGGCGCGGGACTTGGGGTCTATGACAAGCACGACGCCCTGCGCATTTACAAATATTCTAATTTCTTGCATACAACAAAAAGGTATAGGCAACAACAAGGCGCTCTAATAAAATCACTTGGGAGCCAGCTCACGTGCGTATACCTGCCATCTTACGCGCGTTCCATTTTAAACTGAAGAGTTAGCAACAGAATTTAACGGTACAAACTAGCATATCGTTCTAGGCATTTGTGCGTTTTATTTTTTCTTGATGCTATCTCCTGCATCTTTACTTTCTTGGTTTGGCGCAAGCGCGTTACTAAGAACAACGTTTCGTTATTTTAGCTTCTTGTTATTTCTCCAAGCTACTTTTGCCTTTGACCAGCAATTCCGCATGACTATGCCCGCGAAATTGTCTGCTTAGGCTACAAACACTGTCAAAAAACGTAACTTTTTTCACTGCAAGAAGCGGCCACACCAAAGCTTACAATATCATCTGACTCACCACTTTCGAAAAACTGGCATATCTCTTTTTAAACAGGGCTTTCCTACCTATTAGCGGTCCTGAAGTTCTCATTATGCGAGTCATGTCTTTTCTGTCCGCCCCACACGGTAGTGACAAACGACGACAACTGGCGAAAACAATGACAACGTTGAATCGAGATGGAAACTGCAGCCTCAATATAATGATCCACGAGATCAGTGAACCCGAAGTACCTGCGCGAACAGAGACGAAAAGCCGTCTGTTCAGCTGGAAAGAAAACCGCCTATAAACGAGGAGAGCATGTTACTGAGCTGTTGGAACGACGCTACGTGGTTCCGCATGATGTTCGCGTCGGCGGTTATGTATATTTGACGACAGGAGGATCAAATACAATCAGAACGGTATAGTTTTAAGATGCACGGCGCCAGACTACTTGGTAGCATCCCACCCAAGTAGCGACGCTTCTGCAAGAGCATCCGCCTAATGACTGGAGAGTCGCAAAAGAGCACAAACGCGCTGACGAACGAGAAACCCTGATCACCTATATCTCCGAACCTCCCAGGACGTACTTTTAATGATGTGCTTGCACAAAATGTTCTAAAGAAAGCAATAAAGCAATAGGCAAGACAGGGTCATTATAAACGGTGCCACCTCAGATGAGAGGAAACGTTACCTTGAAGACAAATGTTCTAAGTAAACACGTCGCTATTTATCTTTCACCTAACACTAGTTCTTTTAAAAAAAGTTTGCAGGAATATTTAATCGCGAGGAATTGTTCACACTGCAGTACGCTTTCAGTTTCTCAGTATACTTTTGCACTGCATTGTGCGTAAAACATGCTATTTATCATAAAATGATCGCGCTGCGATGCTCTTTGCTGAGCAGGTTTAGCCGTGTTCAGCAGGTGCTCACGTACAATCGCATCATTTTAAATGGTAATTTTCAAGGCATGCCCACGTTACATTTTTGCGAATACCCCTTCGTATATACTTCTAGACATGAGAACTGTGTGCTGTGAAGCACTGCAGCTGTAGCAGGTATCGGTCTTGAAACTGAGGTTCTCCACTTATTGCAGCTATTAAACACGATCCCTTTCAATCTCGTATACCTGCTTTTTGAGATACAGAAGTGTAAAGATTACTGTAGTATCATTACTATTAGGGCTTGATTTTACAGCAGTACACTTGATGATACACAGATGCCACCGTGTTAGCCAAACATCCAAACTGAGCCGCCTTTTCAATACAGTACTTTTGGTCAGCGCGTCACTATTAAACAACAAGTGTACATGTGAACTGATTTTCAGTCGGGGGAAGAATAAATATGAGAGATGAGTGAAATGCTGTTGGAAAAGCTACATTTTATTGAAGACAACCAACTCAGTGAGAGCGTCGCTTCCGCACCTCATTCAGACTCGCAGAGAGAAGCGGAGAATCCTCGATGGGTGGTGTCAAAAACAGCGGAGCACTGGAATAGTGATAAATACAGCATAGTTGATATAAATGTTCGATAAATCACGCATGGCGCCAGTTGCGAAGAACGTGCCCGGAATGTCTGCAACGTGCTCGGAGTCTGTCCGCCTGCGCCTTCAGCGATGAATATTATGAATAACGTCTGCGAGAATGCCATCGCCAGGTTATTAAAAAATATAAGAAAGATCACGTGAAACAGGGGGGTCGTTTGGTACGCGCGACAGCTTCCTGAATCTGGATAGATGCGGGAACAATTTCTCCGCCGAATCGGTGGTGGCAGCAAAGGAACTATAATTTGTAACAGAGGCAGCAAAAAACAAAACCTGAATAATGCAAAAAAACTGAAAGCAATCAGGCGCACAATCCACATACAACATACTAAACTTCTGGCGCATCCACAACTTGTACCTTAAAACGAACAGATTCAATTTACCTTAATAATAAATTCAAGGCATTGAATCTTCAAGGAGGAATGCAGACATCTTTCAGGTCTAATTTCTCAAATTCTGCAGTTCTTTTTCAACAGGCTTTTCTCCTTACAACGCAGAAATAAATGCTGAAAGATTGCCGATGTTGGGAGGGAAACTCGAGGAAACAGAAAGCCTGTTTTGTTGATCGCTAGAGCGAGGGGTGGAATGAAAGTATTACTAGAGCGAAGTGGCAGTTCATGAAAAAAATTCAATATTCACGGCCTGCATGAACTTTTTTGAACTATGACTTTTGTGAAGTAATTAGGTAACAGATAAAATGTTTGTTTCGGTACTCTCGTAAAGCAAATTTTATTGCTGCTTTCGCTTGTAAGCTGATGCATGCAAGGGCGCGTAACACTCGTTCCTGCCATTAGGCAGTTTTAAGATTTTCAGAATCAAATAGCAAAGTGATCTTTGTTACAGTTGGTGACTTGGCATGAAGAAGCGTTAGTATGGGGATTTCGACAATAAAAAAAAATAAATTCGTGGGTGTACCTGCAAAAAACAAAATATAATTATGGTATAAACATGCACCGCAATCTAAGTACACGAGCGATTGCAGCATGTTTGTGTTGGCAGATCATGCTGCGTTTTGGTTCACACACTATCACGACGGCAAAATGAACAGATGAAAGCAAGCGGCGATATCAGCTGGTGACTCGTTCAAAGCTTTTAAATTAGGTAACAAAATGATAAACGTACATAAATCCGCAAAATCTAAAGTATATTGCCTTTCCGTCATATGACAAACTGCTACAGATATATTCAACCTCTCTACATGCAAAGGTGTATAAAGTGGGATTATTTGTGTTGAAAAAAGAGAACGCATTTCTGAATTAATAGGAGTCGGGATGCAATTTGGTGCTCGTAGACCATCGCCCGTGATTTCCGAATAGTAAGGCATCCCATAAGGGCTCAAAAAGAACGGTGTAAGATTGGGCTTGTTAGTAAAGCATGCTTTAAAGTCAGGTTAACAACACAAGGCCACCAGAGGGGACAGAAGAGAGAACAGAGCGCTGATTTTCGACAGTTTTATCTTCTTTTCAGAAATCATCGCTATTTATTTTGTCACACAATAGCACACCAACCATGCATCGAACGCCATGACAAAGCCACACAAAATTCAACGTGGTGACAGCCCGAGGTATCTGATCTTCGTGCCAGTGAGAGCGACAGAGGGGGTAGTGCCGCAACCATCCTTTAAACGTAGAATTTATCCCGCTTCAATTATCTCACGGGTAATACGGTCTCTCTGTTTTTCAACGATACTAAATTTTTTTTTATCTTCGCCTGCGTCCGCATGCTGTGCATGCTGTGCATGCGGATGCGCCTGCTGTGCGCATCGCATGCACAGCAGTGGGCAGAAAGCCATCCCTCTTTAGCGCGGTCTACATTGTACTTGTGTTCCTTTAGCCTTTCATTTATGCATCGGCCCGTCTGTCCGATATAATATTTGCCACAAGACAGGGGAATGCGGTATACGACGTTATCTGCGCAATCTATAGGTTTCTTTTGGTGTGAGATAAGCCCCCCTCGTTTGGGCCTAGATTCTGGAATGGTCATTTTGCATAGGCTACCTAATTTTTCGGGTGCAGAGAACTTAACTTTGAGGTTAACACGCTGAGCGACCTTTTTCAGATTATGCGTTATTCTATGCATGCACGGAAATACTGCAATTTTTTTTTGCATATCCCGAGTTGGTTCATCTGGATTTACACTTACCACTGACAATTTAAGGCTCAGAAAGATTAATTTCTGCCTCATCCCAACCACCGCAGTAGTACATGAGTGCGCAAAAGCGTACTCGACGCATGAAAAGCTCTCAGTGGCGTGTGCCGTGGCCCTGAGAAAGTGCAAGTCACGATGTCATGCTTTCACTTCATACACGCTTTGCGCAATATTCTTGCTGATTGTGAATTCCAATGACAGAAGAGTGTTGGCCTCACAGGATACGCAGTAGTGCAGTCACCCATATCAGAAAACTGACAGTCTTGAAGGAAGTAACGAGCAATCACTGAAAGTAACTGCCCGAATAAATAGCCTCACACATAACGGAAATATCTACAGGCGTGAAGAAATGAGCGAGATGCTAGCAGTACTCAACGCAATTCATTAGAGAGTTTTAGATTAGGGGGACGCAAGCGTTGGGGCCCCCTAGCGCTAGGGGATACAGTACCGCGCATGCGCAGAGGGGTATGCGCATGTGCAGTACCGTGGCCCCAAGCGCTAGCGGGCCCCAACGCTTGCGTCCCCTTAATCTAAAACTCTCTATTTTCTTCCACTGCATGTCGCTCACAAAGAATTGTCCGTATGTGAGGAGCGTGTAACAGCAAAACATACCACGATGGCTGCTGCTGTTGCCCAAATTGTAAATTCTCATTTCCCCTCTCCGGCCGCGTCCCCTGCTCAAAAAATAAAGAGAGACTCGCGTGGAAAAAAGAGAACAGCGACCGAAACCACTATGTTTTAACCAGTGGCTGTTGCAGAGAATGAAACAAAATCCTTTCACCATGGATGAGGAGGCGGAATGAAAGAGAGAAAGCAGGGATGTTAACCAGAAATGTGTCTGGTTGGCTACCGTATGCTGGGGGACGGCACAGGGGGATTAGAAAGGTAAGATTAAGAGAGGAGTGGGGGGAAGGAAAGACGGGGTGAGTGCGCGGCGGAAGACCTCACCAAGTGCGATGAAGACCATGAAAGAGAAAAAGTGCATATGGTTTTTCCGTCTGTTTACACAAATGAAAGCTAGCGTTAATGCAATATGTTCTACCAAGCAAAACTATGTAAGCACGGCACGTGGCCTGTTGCAACAAAAGTTTAACAGTGCGAACACTGTTCTTTAGGGGGGAAAAGAGAGTGCACTCACCGGGTACTGCTGCCATCATGGTACGGGCAATGAGGGAAGAGGGAAATCTACTTTATATAGCACTTTATATCAGGCTGTGATGACTATGTCATCACTATGACTCAGCAATTATGCCAGTAAAGAACTCGACAGGTTCAGCTGCATACCATTAGCAGGCACGACAAACAAATAATCAATGCACTACTTCTTTTGCTGTCGTCCTGATATAACTGTTAGCTATTTCACAAGCTGCTTGCTAGCGCCCCCTACCTTGTACACCGCGATCTGCGGCCGAGACGCGTCTATTGTGTTGTGGGATTGTGTGGCAGTGCGAGTGCGCGTTCGATAGTGCGACGACGAAGCTGTGCGAGTGTGAGCGCGAGTTACCGTGTGCGTGTTCGACGGACGCTATGTGCGAGTTCCTGTGCGATAAACGTGAGCCCCTGCGTTGCTCTCCGTGTGAGCACTCTTCCCTTTCCTTTATCCCTTAATAAACCAAGTTTCATTCAATCAAACCACTGTGACCTGTGAGACGCGGCTGTCTTTAACATAACTAAAAAATGTCTCAGTTTCGCCCTAAGGGCGAAGCAATGAATGCGATAGCAACACAGCAATGTCATACGAAGTAAGGTGAGCGGCTTTGGTAGCAATATGAATTGTAGTAAACATGAGCTGATTAAGTAAGCAGGTGTGCTGAGGCGTAAGTAGACCGACATGAAGAGAGACTCGATGACCACGAGAAGGCTCGTGTGAAACGGCGGTGTTGATGAGAAGCGCTTCCCGTGGGCAGCGCGCGTGCGAAGGGATACACCTGTAGCGCTGCACTGCCGATCTGGGCAGCATTACATGTGTAGCGTGCGTTGGAAAATGTGGCCCGACTATTACTAACTAAATGAACAAGCGTGGTGTGAGCGCGCACAAACAAACATGAATAGATCACACTGAATGACTGCAGACAACGACTGTCAAAACGCTGGCAGCAAGCCCATACGCTGCAGCGGGCGAAGGTACGTGCGGTCTATCGTTTCAACAGAAACAGCGGCGAATGCACAGTGCATAAAGGTCAGAGCCGTGTGGAGATAAGAGACGGTGCGGCGAGCGACAAGCGCGGTTGTTGGCAGAGGAGAAGTGCGCCCCCCCTCCCCCCCCCCCCCCGCTCCCTCCGGCGCTGGCTTCCCGCTTCCTTGTTTGCGCGTGGGAGAGATAAGAGACGGTGCGGTCGAGCGACGAGCGCGGTTGTTGGCAGAGTAGAAGTGCCCCCCCCCCCACTCTCTCCAGCGCTGGCTTCCGGATTCCTTGCTTGCGCGTGGGAGATTGAGTGCGTTCGCTCTCCGTGATAGCGCGCGTCCCCGCACGCTTCCGCTCGGGCATACGGCGCGCGGTGACGATTTTATCTATAGGTAACCTCACTGCGACGGCGACGGCAGAAATCCGGTTGAAGTGTCCATATAATTGCTATCGCAATAAAATGCTAACCAAACCAAGCACCAACTCTACGAGCGCAACACCACGTTATGTAGCTCGGAGGGAAGTTGCTGATTTGATCACAAGTCGTATAGCAATGGCATTTTAATCGGAATCTAATATAAAACGTTCTTGCGCAGTGTATATACGCTAAATGTCTCCTTGGGACTAAGGTCAATCAGGAGACATAAATTGTGGACGTTGTTGCTATACAAATCTTACTTTTGGAAGTTAAAAGGCATGTGTGAATAAATTAATCATCGCGCCTGGTCTCAGTGCGATCTTCATTCCGGGAAATCCGCAGTTAGAGCACACCGCGAATTCCAGAATTCGTGCTGTGACTTTGTGGGTTTTCCAAATAACATCTCAAGGAAGAGTTCTTTTCGCCACTTGTTTGAGTACATGTTTCTTGAATATGCATGGTGCAATGACCATAGTTGCTTTCAAAAGGTTAAACCTTGTGCATTAGCCGTCTTCTATACTGTAATTATAACATCATACTTCGATTCAATAAACAAAAATACATTCGTACACCGCTTCCATTGGTGAAGTCGCATTGGCGTTAATCATGCTAATTTTGATGTTGACGCCTTGATGATGCTTGGTCAGACTAGATTACTATCTGAACCGAAACTCACTACTCCTAATTTACTCAAACAATCGTTCTCAGAAACACGTTGTGTATGTGGGCGCAAAGGCGAACCTTTTTGTGGTGACAATGCGAGTATGACAGCCTGCATATTTTTAATAACTGCTTGAAGACGGGGAATCTTCCTGGAAATAAAGCAAAAACTAAGTGTCTCTTGTCTAAACAATCTCAATGTCTTTTGTACAAAAATATTGTACTCACCAATTATTGCTAACACAATGTTTAATTGAACTCCCGGTTTATATTGGATTAAATGACAGAGGCTAAAAATATCTAATAAGATGGAGACATCACTTACCCTAAAAACGATCAGTGCTGTCGCGTTTTCGAGGAAAAAGAACGTTTAGTGTAGAAAGCTAGAATGCACGAGATGCTTTATCACGAACAATAATAAAACCACGTACACTAAATATAAACACTGCAAAATTGATAACGTGAATTCTGGTTTGTGTTATATTAATTCGAAACTGCAACACACTTCTTTAACACGAATTTCCGCACTTAGCCTTCTAGAATTTAAATGAAAAATGCATTCCTTCCAATAGTGCGAAACAGCAAGCACCCTAAGGCAATCGGCCATATCACCTATGGCCAGCATATTGCCTAGGAAAATTTACAGCACCCTTTTCCCCTACTTTGTGACATTTCCCGGTCTACTGTTCTACTGTTTCCGTGAAAGATTTTGCAACAGTATTCTACCTAGCAATGAAGCAGTAAAAATTCCAAACGAAAGATTGTTTGAGACTTTGTAAAATGCAATAGATATGAAATCTAACCGGAAGTCCTTCAACTTCAGCTGTAGACAAACTTCTGCATGTGCTTGCCATAACCAACAGACCTAAGGAAAATATTGAGAAACCTTAAGATTTAATAAGAGAAATCCATCAAGTAATAAATAGACAACTTGACAGCCGAAAGGAATAAAATTATTACCGACAGAGAAAATGTATGCAGGTAGACGGAGAGATACCAGCACTACGGTGGCTAGATGGGTAGGTATGCCGACCGAGCGTAGTTCCCCACTTCTCCGAATCATGACGCAGAAGTGGCGCTGCGGACAGTATAACGGCTGCGCTGGGTAGACGAACAGCGTGTTTGATAGTATCGCTGCCTCTGCTCTAGCTTTGAAGTACGCGTTATACAATGCCGTTTTGAGCAGTGTAAGCAAAGCCAGAATGGGGAATTTGTCACTGTCGTCTACTCAGAAGGCACGATATGCTGAAGTAAATTTTCTAGCTTGGCGATTGGTCACATTTATTGGTACAAATGCGGCGCTCCAGCCCATTGCATTAAATACCCAGATGCATTTTTTCCATGCATAAAACAATGCACCAGTGGTTTTATACGGTATATGGAAACGTGTTTACGTGATATTTAGTAATTTCTTATGTTTCAATTTCGATAAATCTAGCTATTGTGTTTATTGCTGCCTCAGTTACGGTATTTAAGTTGTTACGAGACGAATTGTGTTGGTAAGTGCACATGGTTCACTGTTTGGTTCCAATAAAATAAAGCAATACGTCTTGGGCTACATTCAAGAATATATTTAAAATACAAGAAACGCTCTAATAACTTTAGTCAGCAGGTGCACCAACATAAATAGCCTAGCGCCAGCAAGGTCTCAACGTTGGTCCACGACATTTCTTCTTCTTTCTGGGGTTTTACGTGCCAAAACCAGTTCTTATTATGAGGCACGCCGTAGTGGGGGGCTCCGGATAAATTTTGACCACCTGGGGTTCTTTTACGTGCACTACAACGCAAGCACACGGGCGTTTTTGCATTTCGCCTCCATCGAAATGCGGCCGCCGGGGCCGGGATTCGATCCCGCGACCTCGTGCTCAGCAGCGCAACGCCTTAGCTGACTGAGCCACCCCGGCGGGTGTTGGTCCACCACATCATAACATTATTCACAGCACACGCCTCTGCTTCAGGTGATTCCTCTTCTCCCTGTTGCTTTCGCGCCCCATGTCCTTGTCCTTGACAAGAAAGTAAAGGAGCGTAATTGAAAAGAATTTCACATCTTTTGTTAGCTCTTTCTTGTGCTGCTCACAGCGGTTCATATTGGAGGATTCAGCTGCAGAAAAGATTCAAAGTCGGCGATACTGTTCCTTCGTAACTCATTTGAACTTAAGCACAGCTTGAAGGCATTTTCGAGCGATGCTACCAGTTTTTTAGTGCTTCAGAAGGGAGCAACAGCCCTGACCTGCTCATTCGGTTGAATTCAGTAATGTCCCTGAGCAATCGCAGCACTTGGTTCTTTGCGGGAACTTTCTTGCTACATAGCCTGCTATATAGAATATAAGCCTTGAGTCACTTTTCTTTTCCCTGTAGCAGCGCAGCGCTGCTCGATGTCGCAGGCGCTGAGCACCTCATGTGCGGCTTGCAAATTTATAATGTCGAGGAGCTCATCGACATACGCTTTTCGGTGTACGGCTTGCTCATAAACGTCGGCGATACTGAGCAAGCTACTGAGCAGCCCGGGGCGAACATTTCCGCTGTCAGACAGCGGAACATATCCGCTCTCTTTCTGACAAATTTAGAACGCGACTTGCAGTTCGGAGCGAAGCAGTAAGTCTCCTTGGTGGTCTTTGGTGGAGCAATGCCGCCGCTAATCTCGTCGATCATTTTTCCGACCTGGAACATTCCACATCGCTTAGGAACTTGCAAAGAGTACGAGAGACGCGGAGCTCTTCACCTTTGAAACTGACACGAACAGACGACATACAACTATTCTAATACGGGCTTTATTATTTCTTTTTTTTTTTTTTTTTGCTCGCCGCCAGCCCCCTGTAGCAGACGACGCGCGCTGCGGAACCGTTCTACTGACCGCAGCGCCAATATTGCGTCATGACGCGGAGAAGCAGTGAACTACGCTCCAGACTCGCCAGTCGGCACACCTACCCATTTAGCCACCGTACCAGCACCCAGTAAGAAGAATGGAAGCTCAGATTCGGGTTGGGACAAAAAGCACAAATTATGGGTTTCTGTGCAACAATGGGAAATGGACGGTGGCTCTCCCACATGTATTCTGCGGAGTGTCAACTTTCGACGCTTCTCTTATCGCTATCTTTGTTCACCATCATGTATCCGGCCTTTGTCGCTGTCATGCCTTCCGCACGTATCTATTCTTTCCCTCATCGGCATCCCCTGTTGTGTCTTTGTCTGTTTCGCCTCTTTTTCGAGAGAACCCTTTTTCGCCACTGCCTATCGGTGCAACCCGAATATTCTACGTGTCCGGTTTTGGGAGGTTGGAGATTTAGTATTACAACACAAGGTTTAGCTTCAGTTGGTGCTCTGTGTCGAGCTGGCAGTGTGTACCGTATGCTCGAGTGATATTTTGCTAAACCATATTTTCCTCACCTGCCCCCTATATTGTGTAACGATCGAGAGGCCAATCTTTGAGTGAGACGCCTTGTCTTGCTTCTTCACCATTTTTTTCAATCATTATATTTGTATAACACACGGATCGAATAGAGTTCTCTCCGACCCGTCAAAAATGTCGCAACACAGAGTTCAAGTGCGGGGTCTGTAACAGCAGCAAAATACTTATCTTTCGGATATTAGTGCGCTAATTGGAACTTGTGATGGTCAGGATCAAAAGGGAACAACGTGTATTTTACGATTCGAACCGAAATGCAACATGTTCATTGCAATCTGAAGTTGCGCATTTATTCGCCTTTTTCTATCTCGCTATTGGATGACCCATTTCTCCGCATGCGTCGCAGTGTCCGAAATATTTTGACTTGTCGATGAAAATTAGCTTAGTTTGAAGTGGTATGATTTGAGATCCCTTCTCCAATGACGTGAAGGCGGTACTCGACTCACGGATTTTCTGTAACGTATTGCTGAATAATTATACTTTCTCTGAATCTCACAGTAATTTTAGCGATGCCTTAGACTTCGCATTGCGTTTGTTAGACGTTCCACTTTAAGTTTCCGTTTCGAGAGGACGATCAACACCAACAAGTAGCGCATATTATCTTCATCTTCATCATCATCAGCTTATTCTTTAGGATAAAGAGCTCTCCAGGTGATATCCAATTAACCTTGTCTTGAGTTCTCTGATTTCAACATCCGCCTGCAAATTTTCTCATTTCATCGCCCGACCTAATTTCCGGGCGTCATTGACTGCGCTTCTTTTCCTTTGGATTCTCGCACTCCTGCTTTTTCAATATATAGCTCTCTCTTTCTCTATCCACCGATTATCTGCCATACGCATTGGTCCCATTATGTGACCTCTATTAGTTCGTTTGCGCAAGATACAAGGGTGTTCTTTCTTTTTTTTCGCTTGTCGCTCAGTTTCTAAAGCGCGATAGAAGAGTGCATGTTTGTTTCTGTAGTACTTGTGAATTATTCAGCACCGATGTATATTCGGGTGCCTGGCAGCACCGATGTACTTCGTGCAATCTGGCCGTAACAAATGCGCCTAGTTGCTGCTGTGATGTTGGGATATCATGTCGCTCTGTCTATTGCGATGTAAGTTTGGACACCCTTGTATCTTATTTTACGGGACCCATAAACCAATTCATGCTGCGCATAACAGTTTCCGCATACCAGTTTATAGTTTTTAGTTTTACTAATAAATGTACAAAAAATTCCGCAACAGTGTTTTAGACATAATGTTTCAGTCTTATATAATGAATCCTAAGCAACCTTGAAACACGTAAAATGTTGAAACTTGTTTGAAGTTGTTATCTGTATTCTTTGAAGTTCACTTGTTTTAGTGACGCCTCTGATAGCAGATAAACATCACACATATTGAGAGAGCGCTCAAGCTCTCATATTAACCTGTTTTTGACGTAATATGTGCAAAATCACACAATTCCATGTGCAACCGTATATAAAACATTGTTTATTTAATACGGTATATGGGTTACCCGCATGCTAGCTTTGCTATGATTGCACGTAATAGTGCAATGTGACTTTTCTGGATGTCACAATCGTTTTTGAATATAGACTTCCATTTCATACAGTAGTAGCCGTCAAAAATACATCGTATTTTCATTATCTCAGTGTGGTAAATTTTCGAAAGATGTGCGGCATAACAACGCTTGAGGAGAAAATTACTTTGAATGCGTTAGTATATAGCAATTATTATTAGAGCAAAAGAATTCAAACACAAAACACTTCTATTTTCACGCGCATTTACTTTGCTTTCGCAAAGTACACGGTTTCAGCACTATTGAGTATTTTTTATTGTGTGCAGCAAAGCTGTCTCCCCTCGAGTTTTTGTTCTCGACAAAGGAAAAAAAGACATACCAAAATACATATTCGGTTGTTAGATAGAAACCGTATAGCGAGCATTTGTTTATTCAGGCACAGGATCAGTTACTTGTTGTCATGTATACTTTCAACAAACATACACAGACAAGTTAAAAACTTTCTATAATAAATCTAAAAAAGCGCACTAATATCTGGGGTGGACCTAAATATTATCAAAGTACTACTCTTCCCCAAAACACATTTTATTTTGTGTTCCAAAATACACAAAAGCTGTCCATGCTGCCCCTAAGCCGGATCTGCTATGGCACCAAAATACGACAAATAAGGCTGGAGGGAGGAATTATCCCAAGGTGGGCTTTTCAAGCAGCGTTTTTATCCATTCTTACTTACTTGACAATGCGCTTAATTTTTCCCTAAATTTGAGTCTATGCCAATCCTATACTCACAATTGTTACACACCATTCAAGAAGTAGAACAGGGCGACACTTCAATATGTTCAACCGCGACGAGCCTGCCTGGTCCATTACAATGTAGCGAACGAAGCAGTGACAGAGTCAACCAAGAGAGCATTAGTAAATTTGACTTTAGGTCTTTGTATTGGTAAAATTGTTTTGCTTGCTATGAGAATTTTGTGCCATTATTTGCTTTTGCAAAGCATGCTCGAGCCACTATCCTGACTTTCTTTGCCAGGATCACGGGTTTACCAGCGAAGCTGTCTATGGCTATGATCCCGGGATGTTTTTCGCATCCGTCGACAGATAACTTTCATCGTCAATGGCTCATGCCCCCGTAAGCACGCATACCCCCGTAAGCAAGCAAAAAATGCAATGGCTCGTAGCCCCGTAAGAGCAAGGCTACAAGCACTCGGGAAAGTCAAGTGAACAATTCATACATTCTTTGGAATCATGCATACAAAATACAGAACAGCATACGTCTCAATTAAGAACGAGCTGAAAATAAGCATCCGAACCAGATAATTGGCAATAAGATGCTCATGATAGCAATGCGAAGCACCTAGCACTCCACGCATACGTTTACCGGTAAAGACTACTGTTAGGCAAGCTGCCGTGGCGACGACAGCTTGCGACGTGAGGTGTGACGTCACTAGCCTTTCGTATATACAATGACCAGCATAGCAACTGATTTCAATGTTGTTGCAGCACCACTATGGGCGTCGACATGCTGTCAAAACTACCATTGTTCCCATTCCTACCATTACTCTAAAATAGCACTACTACCATTACTCTAAAGCCATAAAGCATTCCATACGCCCCTCAGCAGTTGCGTAGTGGTGGTTTTTAACAGCTTCGCTGCACTTCCGCTTTTGTAGGGCCTGGATGGCTATTTTTTTCATCTTCCTTCTTCTCGATTCCTTCACAATATACCTCCACTTCACTGACACCCTTCGAGTAATTAAAGGGTGGTCGGCAGACATGCAGATTAGGTTACTACAAGGAAATACAACGTGGATATTATACTGGCACTGATTCTGCTGGGCTGTAGAACTTGTTCGCTTGATTTTATTGCGATAGCAATTATATTGACACTCCAAAGCAGATTTCGGCCCTCGGCGTCGCCGTCGTCGTCGCCGTCGCCGTGAGGTTCCGTATGACGTCAGTGGAGATGAAATCATCGCCGCGCGCCGAACGCTGTATGTGCGAGTGTAAGGGCGCGAGGGACGCGCGCCCTTACACTCGCACATACAGTGTACAGTTTTTCTTCGCCGGGCGTTCAACCCGGCGAAGAAAAAACGCGCGTCCTACGCCGTGCTCCCTTAAGGGCTGCAGAAGTAGGCGTCTCTTTTCTCCTTTACAATCACCATATATGTAGAACAAACGCGCCTTCTTCCGACGCGCGAAAGGCCGTGGCGGGGAGGGGGGGGGGAGGGAAGGGAGACGACGTTTAGCTGCGGCATCAAGTGCCTATTCTTGCGATAGCAATTATATAGACACTCAAAAGCAGATTTCTGCCGTCGGCGTCGCCGTCGTCGTCGCCGTCGCCATCGCCATCACCGTGAGGTTCTGTATGACGTCAATGGAGATGAAATCGTCGCCGCGCGCCGAACGCTGGGATGATGATGTATGGTGTTTAATGGCGCAAGGGCCAAGTATGGCCAAAGAGCGCCATGCCAGTGTTTGTGAGTTTGCAGTGGAGTGATTAATTCTGAGAACTAGATGAGGCGTGGCTGTAAAGGGGCCTAAAAATAATCACTGTAAAGTGCGTAAAATATACATGTACTAAAATCATGGCAATGACTAATGAGGTGTACTATGCAATGAAGAATGCATTGAGAAAGAATGATACGATATTTAAAATATTTAAGATGCAGTAATTGGCAAGAAGCACAACTGCCTGGGCAGAGCCCTTGAACCACAAGGGCCTGGAGGCATGTGCTATAAAAAAAACTGTCACAGCGGCATCCTCTAGAGAGAGGAAGTGCTATGAACGTGTTGGACTAATAACATGTAGCACAACATCGCTCAAAAAGCCAAGGATTGCATTGGCATTAAAAAGTGGTTCTTCACCAATAAACATCATGGGATGAAGAGGGATATGATAGCGCTATGCTACAGGAAAATGTTTTCTTCTCTCCGGTTCGGCTTCCCGACACTCCAGCAGGACGTGGAGGACGGTCAGCCTCTCACCACATCTACCACAGGTTGGTGGTTCATCACCAGTAAGCAAAAAATTGTGGGTGCCGTACGTGTGTCCTATTCTGAGACGGCAGAATATGACGTCAATTCGTCGTGTTTTCGTAGCTGAGGGCCGGAAACCTAACTGTGGTTTAATCATGTGAAGTTTATTACTTGTTTCAGCGTCCCACAAGCGTTGCCAGTGGCGTCGCAGTTTCTTTGGCAAGAAAGGTTTCAAGTCTGTTGCAGAAACAGCTACTGTATGATTACTAGTGTGTGATGTCGCTGATGTGGCCATTTGGTCTGCTTGCACATTACCCTCAATGCCTCTATGGCCCGGCACCCAGCATATTATTACATGCTGGTTTGCTACATACGCTCTGCATAGGGCGGAATAGAGCTCAATGAGTACAGGATTTTTGTGCTTGCAGAGTGACATCAGGGCTTTCACAACGCTTAGAGAGTCTGTAAATATAACTGTTTTTTAAAGTTTTGTTTTCGTTATATGATTCACAGCCGACAATAGTGCATAGGCCTCAGCCGTAAAGATACTTGTTTGCGGGTGGAGTACACCGGATTCCGAGAAAGATGGGCCGACGGCTGCATAAGAAACCCCTGCATGTGATCTAGAAGCGTCTGTGTAAAACTCTGTACATGAGTACTTGGATTGAAGCTCTAGGAAATGCTTTTAATCTGTGCCTCTGGAGCGTATTTCGTGACCTCTACGAACGATGTGTAACACTCTATGATCTGCCACTGCCACGGCGGTAACAGTTTAGCAGGAGACATAGGTCGATGTTCAAGCAATGGAACACCCATTTGCTCACTAAGATTCCTTACACGTAATGAGAACGGTTTTCTCGCTGCAGGTCGGTTATGGAAGAGTGTAGCAGCGGTCATATCGTTTATGGTGGAATAAGAAGGATGTTCATTGTTTGCTTGTACTGTCAGAAAATACGTGAAACTGCTATATGAACGCTGCAGATGGAGTGACCACTGGTTCGACTCTGCATAGAGGCTCTGGATCGGGCTTGTTCGGAAAGCACCGGTTGCGAGGCGGATACCTAAATGGTGAACGGGGTCTAGTATGTTTAATGCACTTGGCGTTGCAGAGTTATAAATTATAGCTCCGTAATCAAGGCGTGAGCGGACAAGACTGTTGTACAAAATTAGGAGGCATTTTCGATCACTACCCTATGTTGTGTGCGAGAGAATTTTTAAAAGGTTCATAGTCTTCAGACACTTTGCCTTCAGATATTTAAGATGGGGGATGAAGGTAAGCTTAGAGTCCAGAATTATGCCCAGGAATTTATGTTCACTGCTCATGGATAGTTCCTCTCGATTGATCGTGAGATTTGTCACCGGTGTCACGCCTCTTTTGTTTGAGAAGAGTATGCATGTACTTTTCTGTGCGTTTAATTTGAACCCATTTACATCCGCCCATTTAGACAATTTATGTAATCCAAGCTGCACCTGTCGTTCACAGATAGCGATGTTACATGATTTGAAACCTATCTGTACGTCATCGACATACACAGAATAAAACATGCTGTGTGGAATGACTGTATGCAGGGAGTTCATTTTTACAATGAAAAGTGTGCAACTAAGCACACCCCCTTGCGGCACGCCAGCCTCCTGGGTGAATGTTCTAGATAAAGCATTGCCCACTCTTACGCGAAACGTGCGGTTAGACAAGTAGCTTTCGACTGTGTTAAACATATTACCGCGGACCCCCATCGCAGAGAGATCTCGCAGAATCCCGAAGCGCCATGTCGTGTCGTACGCTTTCTCTAAATCCATAAATACAGAAAGTAAAAACTGTTTATGAATAAACGCATCTCTGATGTTTGCCTCGATGCGAACAAGGTGGTCTATTGTCGACCTACCTTCTCGGAATCCACACTGGAAGGGGTCTAGTATTTTGTTATTTTCAAGGAAACTAATTAAACGCCGGTTTATCATTTTTTCATATAGCTTGCACAGGCAGCTTGTTAGAGCTATTGGCCTGTAGCTGCTGGATAAGGACGGGTCTTTGCCTTGTTTAAGTACCGAGATGACTATGGCTTCTTTCCATGAGGACGGAATACAGCCAGCCGTCCACATGACATTAAAAAGAAACAGGAGTGTTGTCAGTGTTTCGGGGTGTAAGTACCTAATCATTTCGTACATGATACGATCGCCACCTGGCGCCGAGTTGTTACAACAAGCGAGAGATGCTTTAAGTTCGGCTAAGCTAAATGGTTGATTGTAAGCCTCACTCGAAGAACCTTTGCGGTTAAGAGGCTGCCGCTCTTCGCGTTCTTTGAACTTCAGGAAAGTGTCTGTATAATGCGATTCACTTGATACATATTGAAAGTGTTCACCTAGACAATCCGCCTGGTCTTCCAGGCTATCACCTTGGCTACTTACTAAGGGTAGAGGCCCATTAGACTCCCGGCCCATTAGTTTATTTACCCTGTTCCAGACTTTTGTTTCATCGGTGTATGAATTTATACTGGAAATGTACCTTTCCCAACTCTCTCTCTTTGGACGTCGACGCGTTCTTCGGCCCTGTGACTTTGCTTGTTTAAAATTTATCAGGTTTTCAGCTGTTGGGGAGTTGCGAAACAATCCCCAGGCTTTGTTTTGCTTTTTACGCGCTTTCTGGCATTCATCATTCCACTAAGGCAGGCGACGTTTATTAGCTAGTCCATTAGTTTGTTGTATGCACCTTTCAGCAGCGTCAATGATAAAACCTGTTATATACGCCACAGCATCGTCTATGTTAAAAGAGGCAATGTCATCACGGCCTAAATATGTTATTTGTCGGAAAAGTTCCCCGTTAGCCGAGTCAACCTTCCATCGGGGAACGTGTGGCGAGCATCTATCATGTTATGTTAAGCCTAGCATAATTGGGAAGTGGTCGCTCCCAAAGGGGTTCTTGAGAAGAGACCACTCCAGGTATGGCATGAGTGTACTCGATGCTATACTTAAGTCAATGGATGAATATGTGTTATGTGTAATGCTGTAATACGTAGGCTCTTTCTTGTTAAGTAATGATGCGCCTAAAGAAAACAGAAAATTTTCAATCAGGCGACCTCTCGCATCGCAACGTGAGTCTCCCTACAAAGTGTTATGTGCGTTGAAATCTCCGACAATTATGTATGGCTCTGGAAGTTCATTTATGTAGTTTTGGAATTCGGTTTTATGTAGTTGATAATTGGGAGGGATGTATATAGAGCTGACAGTGACCAGCTTGTCAAACAACACCCCTCGGACAGCAACTGCCTCTAGGGGCGTACGAAGTTTTAGTTCCCGGCAGGCAACACCTCTGTCGACTACAATAGCCACACCACCGGAAGACACGACTGTGTCATCGCGGTCCTTACGAAAAATGGCGTATTGTCGGAGAAAATCTGTTTGCGTGTGTTTGAGGTGTGTTACTTGGACACAGAGCACCTTTGGATTATACTTATGTAGGAGTTCTTTGATGTCATCGAGATTGTGGAGGAGTCCTCGGACATTCCACTGTAATATTTGTGTATCCATGTTGAATGTGGGTTTTGTGCTGTGTGTTAAGAAAGAGGAATTACTTCACAGAGCCCTTTCCGGGCGCCGTGATGCGGTGTTTTTCTTGTTTGGAGCGATCGCGAGACTCTCGCGGCTCCTTAGGCGCAAGTGGCGCCGTCTGGCTGGTTGTGTCCATAGCCTCTTGTGAGGCGCTGGACACGCGCTCTTGCGAGCGGTTGGTTTGACGAGAAGGCCTCGCCTCGAGAGACGAGGCCCTCGAGGCCACCAGCCCGGAGGTCGATGGCCCCTTCTTGTGAGTTGGCGGAGCAGCGCTAGCTGCAGCCGCCGGGAGGGGGGGGGGGGGGGGGGGCGGATGGCGTCACTGCCGGCTCACTGTGTGCGGGCCGGACAGCCGCCGGAAGCCGTTGCGACGCTGCCCCCTAACGCGCCACTTCGGCAAATGTGTTCTTTGGCAGGTAGGATACCCGCCTGCGTGCCTCCTTGAACGTTAGATTTTCCTTTACTTTAATCATTACAATTTCTTTTTCTTTTTTCCAGGATGGGCACGACCGCGAGTATGCGGCATGCTCCCCATCACAGTTCACACAATGTAGCGAGTTTTCACAAGACTCAGATGAGTGTTCATGAGCACTGCATTTCGCGCATGTTTGCCGGCCTCGGCAGTTCTGAGAACTGTGGCCGAATCGATGGCATTTAAAGCATCTGAGAGGATTTGGAACGTATGGGCTGACACAAAGTTTGATGTATCCGGCCTCGATGGACTCGGGCAGGACACTTGAGCCGAATGTGAGCACCAGGTGCTTAGTCTTGATTTCTTTCCCGTCGCGCCTCATCTTAATTCTTTTAACGTTTATTACATTCTGCTCACTGAAGCCCTCCAAGAGTTCAGCCTCGGTTAGCTCCATTAAATCATCATCTGAAACAACGCCGCGCGTGGTGTTCATAGTATGGTGTGGTGTCAGTGTTATTGGGATGTCCCCAAATGACACTAATTTCGGCAGTTTTTCGTATTGTATCTGATCGCGGAGCTCTAGAAGCAGATCACCGCTTGCCATTTTTGATGCTTTGTAACCTCGGCCAAGAACTTCAGTCAGAGACTTCGAGACAAGGAAGGGTGAGATCATTTTCACTGTCTTTTCAGGCTTATCAGAGTTTGGCGCTGAGCCGTGCTCCCTCAAGGGCAGCAGAAGATAGCGTCAACCTTTCCCTTTCCTCAAGAACCACTTACTACAGGCTTATCAGAATGGATGACGTGAAATCGTGGAAAGTTTTCTGCTCTGTTGTCAAAAAATTGAAATACATCTTCGGTGCGCCCTCGTTTTTGAGGGCGATCAGGGAGTTTAGGGAAGGCACTGTCCATGAGTATAGCTGGGATTTTCGGCAGCGATGCCAACCACCCACCAAGGAGCCCAACGCGGGGACGTGACAGGAGTTCCTGTAATCGGAATCCTGCCAACGCCAGTTGTACATCACTGCTATAACGAAATACAGCATAACCAAGACTGGCTAGCCACACAAGGTTAACCCTTGCCGCCCAGAAATTTGGAAGTGAAGATAATAGGAGACAGGAAAGAAGAGACAGTGAAAGAGAAAGAAAAAGTGTTGAGAGGGGGACAGGAAAAGGCGACTGCCGATTTCCTCTAGGTGGGTCAGTCTGGAGGTGCCGTCTATGTGAAGCAGAGGCCGAAGAGGTGTGTTGCCTCCACAGGGGGGCCTTAGAGGTCCGAACACCCGGCATCGGCTCAACCCCCAGGATCCCCCTTTCCCCAGACACGGCTAAGCCGCGCACGGCTACACGCGGGAGGGTCCAACCCTCGTGTGCTCGGGTACGTGGTGGCGCTACTCACCAAACGCCTACTTGCGCAGACGCCCCTGCGGGGCCGAACGCTGTATGTGCGAGTGAAAGGGCGCGAGGGGCGCGCGCTTTCACGGGGAGTGAACGCACGGCGGAGAACAAACGCGCGTTCTGCGCCGTGCTCCCTTAAGGGCTGCAGAAGTACGCGTCTCTTTCCTCCTTTACAGTCACTATATATGTAGAGCAAACGCGCCTTCTTCCGACGCGCGAGAGGCCGTGGGGGAGGGGGGGGGGGAGGGAAGGGAGGCGACGTTTAGCTGCGGCACCAAGTGCCTATTTATATCAGAGGCTCCGGCAACAGTCACCAACGCTGCACGCATTTTGAGCGAACGCGGGCAAAACGCCGACGGCGTCGACAACAGTTCTGCGTGTTGCCGGTGCTGCTGCATGTACAAGTTTATACAGCTGATGTAGCTAATACCATTACTCCGTATATCCCTCTACAAATTTGCTATCGCAATTGATGCTTTGCCTTTCAGGTGAAAGTGCGACAACCTTTTTCAGTCCCGCAGTTACCTCGATAAATCAGTTAAGCTGGTTTTCCAAAGCCAGCCCAATAGTGGTAATGGTGCCCTGCGGCTTCGATTCTCGACACGGCAGAGCTTCCTTCCAGAGATTTCAGGTATTCGCCAGCCGTTTGCAGTTCCGCAGTATTTGCATGGACGTAAAAAAAACTGACGTCCATCCTGAGTCAAGACAAGTAAATCTCGCAAGATTTGGCACATTGCGTGATAGCATGTAATGCACTTCGTCGTAAACTCGTTGTAGACTTATGATGCTGTTTTGTGGTTGTGTGTGGTGGTTGTGATACCTTCCTTCCAGCGCCCATGGCAGGACCATGCATAGTCTTTAACGTCAATTTGTCAATATTTAAGAACATTTCAAATTTCAATTTGAGTTTCGGAAACAATATTTCAAGGAATGGAACGAAATGGATCGCAGCCTTCACTAAAAAGTATGAGTAAGCACAGGACGATGCAACGGAACGTGGGACAGAAAATTCGTTTTCATCTTGTCGAAATCGCCTTTCAGGTTATTTTGGCATGGTGGCACAAGCAAACACACTGCCAACTGCACTGTTTTGCCACTTGCTGTTCTACGATGAAAGTTTTTTTTTTTGTTGTTTTCAAAACTGCCCCAGGATTGCTACATCTAAGCCACTTTTATTTTTTATGGTTTCGTTAGTGTAAAGTGTTTATTTGTATTTATAATGTGTGGTTTCACTTTCGGCGTAGCAGAGTGGCTTGGTGCGGTGCGCGACTGTGCCGCAGTGGACAGGTTCGAAAACTTACCTCGATTGCTGTGTGCAATTGCAGGATGTAGGCAAACACGCTGCACGTATTGAATACATTTTGAATTTGTTGTTCTAGTGTACTGTTATTGTTGAGTGCTACAGCTAAGTGGGCAATTTTAGAGCGCAGCTCTTATGGGCCCTTTCTGGCGCTGAACGCCAGCGGTCTCCCTCGGAGTAACCGAGCGAACGAGCACCAGCGATGAATGAAAGCGAACGTGGAGCGCAGCGGGCGATGAAAGACGGCGATAGCAAGGAGAGTGCGAGAAGGAAAACGGAAGAGGAGGGTGCAGCGGCACCATGAGGTGGATAGCGCAGGAGGAGGGCATGGCGAAAGCGTGAGAAGAAAGGCGTAGTGCCGCCCAAGATGGGCGACGACCGCTACGAGATGGCGCCAGAGTAGTGCGCCGCCGTCTGTTCACCGATAGAATGTGGCGAGGGCGCCCAACTATACCATATATAGAAGAAAAGTGCTGCATGAGTGGAGGGCCATCTGCGTCGGCTGGTATGAATTGCGCCTACGAGTCACCCACGCACTCCCTCTCGAGATCTCCCGATTAGCGAAGCAGTTGCGCCGCACTTCACTCCGTTTGCAACGTGCCGCACGAGACAGATTGTCCGCTAAAGCCATTATATTGCGAAATAAAAACACAAAGAGATGCGCTCAAATTTTGCATTAGGGATTATCGTAAGCGTCAGGGAAATTTCGACGCGTTTTTTCTACTGGATTTCTTTGCTCATCTTGAACTTTTCGCAGGATAACCTACGTATACAGCCGCACCCCAATGGCCTGACTGGTGTTTGCGTGGAAATTAGGTGCGAAAGAAAAATGTCAAATTTGTTTGCTTTAGGCATGCTACTCGTGTCGCGTATGTTTTTCCCCCAGGGAGAATAGGAAACGCGGAAAAGATGAGATTTACACCAAGACTCGTGCGCGCGCCTAGCAGTGCTCTTAAACACGCCAAAATTAAACAAATCGCATGTTTGTCTGGCTTACCAGTGCAGCGAAAACAAATAAAAACATTAATTGTGCTAAAGGTGCATTAAAGTGCATGTTAAAGCTTCGTGCGCAGGCTAAAAATGGTCGTAAGAGCCTTTTTCGGTTAATGACAACCGTAAAGAAACAGATGTTGTTCTTATCCCCCACCCGTTACGGTATTTATCCTACAGTGGAGGGGGGAGGTATAGACAAAGAAAGTTGTCACAGTTTCACCTGAAAGGCGAAGCATCAATTGCGATAGCAAACTTGTAGAGAGCTATACAGAGTAATGATATTAGCTTTATCAGCTGTATAAACTTGGACATGCAGCAGCATCGGCAACACGCAGAACTGTTGTCGACGCCATCGGCGTTTTGCCCGCGTTCGCTCAAAATGCGTGCGGCGTTGGTGACTGTTGCCGGAGCCTCTGATATAAATAGGCACTGCGTGATAAGTGGTTCTTGAGGGAAAGGGAAAGGTTGGCGCTATCTTCTGCAGCCCTTGAGGGAGCACGGCTCAGCGCCAACAGCTAAACGCCGCCTCCCTTCCCTCCCCCTCCCCCACGACCTCTCGCTCGTCGGAAGAAGGCGCGTTTGCTCTACATACATGGTGATTGTGAAGGAGAACAGAGACGCCTACTTCTGCAGCCCTCAAGCGAGCACGGCGCAGAACGCTCGTTTGTTCTCCGCCGTGCGTTCACTCCCCGTGAAAGACGCGCCCCTCGCGCCCTTTCACTCGCACATACAGCGTTCGGCGCGCGGCGACGATTTCTTCTCCAAATGACGTCATACGGAACCTCACGGCGACGGCGACGGCGACGCCGACGCCGACGGCAGAAATCTGCTTTTGAGTGTCCATATAATTGCTATCGCAATAAAAAACACAGCCTCACTTCATGGGCACTAGTATCGCGCATGTGAGGCAAGTCTGTGTGTCTTCTTTGTGATTGTGCCTTCGCGCTGCAATATGTCGTTAAGTAAGCATGACGGAGTTTACTGAAGGCGATCGTGCAGTCCAGTCGTCTTTAAAGCACAGCCGGCCTCTTGTGGCTTACTGTGCGCCAGATGCTTAAGTACAGGCCGCCCGTATCGTCCGTGTGTGGTAGGACATGCAATCGGCTAAGGGTAGCACACATTGACAGTCTGATGATCAAAAGATTGGTGTGGTTTAGCTTTGGTAAACCCTGGTTGATAGCGAAAGCTTCAATGCCCTGGCTAGACCCATTGTCGAGCTGTGGCCAAGGTGTGGTTTCACTATGATATACAGGCATGTTTGCAGTGTTTATTCATCTTTCTTATGCCTATGAAGACACTGCGGTGATCAGTAAAGTTATGCGACTTGGTTGCAACTCGCAGCCGGGCCCAACTCTACTCGGGCCACGTCAGCAATGTCTCCTTTGAGGGCTCCGTAAAGACCTAAATATAGTCCGACGTAACGTGAACCCGCGCACACATTATGTCACGTTGGCGAGAACAGCAGCTATAGTTAGACCAATGGTTCGACGTACTGTCACCGCCAACGTAACCGGACGCTAGGCTGATGGGCTCCGACGCACCCGGCGTCTACGTAACCGGACGCGCGGAAAATGCGCTCCCACGCGCCCGGCGTCTGATGACGCTCGCCCGCACACGCATGCACAGACACACACACACACGCACACACAGGCACACATCGATAACGCCGGACTATCAACATCATCAGCCTATATTTTATGCCCACTGCAGGACGAAGGCCTCTCCCTGCGATCTCTAATTACCCCTTTCTTGCGCTAGCGCATTTCCACTTGCGCCTGCAAATTTGCTAACTTCATCATCCCATCTGGTTTTCTGCCGACCTCGACTGTGCTTCCCTTCTCTTGGTATCCATTCTGTAACCCTAATGGTCCACCAGTTATCCATCTTACGGATTACATGGCCTGCCAAGCTCCATTTCTTCCGCTTAATGTCAACTAGAATATCGGCTATCCCCATTTGTTCTCCGATCCACACCGCTCTCTTCCTCGGACTGTAAACGCGCCCTAATTCTCTCTTGTGGTTTGACCGCCAGCTCTCAAGATCAAAACTGTTCAGTTACCGACGGCTGCCCGAGGTAGCGATGAAGCTTTCGCTTCAAAAACGGGCGGTGGCAGTGGATGGGCCTCATGAACTCTTAAAAACTCCTAATGTTGTAAAAGGTACTGACCCTCAGGCCGACAGGAAAACCGTAAGCTTCTGAAAATGCAAAGCCCAGCCGCAACCGACCTATAGTAACGTTTCGCCGAAACGATACAGCCAAGACAGCACTCGAAGGTGGTAGAAAGAATCCGTGGTGTTTAGACGGAAGTTGGCATTATCCGATGGGTTTTACTGTCAAATGTAATTAGGGCATCAACTTAATTACGTTGCTGCTCTACACGAAGTCCAGAGATGCATTGTTTTATCGGCGCTATTATTTTACAATAAGCCGCATGGATTGGCAGTCAATGAAATTTAACGGCCTACCCTATTGACCAGATCACTTTTAAGTACCTGTTATTTAATTAACCGTCAGCATTTAGACGCTGTGCAGCATCGCTAAATGAAAGCACTTCGTCGAGGAGACATAGTATTGGTACGACGTGGTAAGCATTCTTACTTGCTCGTGCTGTTGTTAGTGAGTGGATTTTTCACGGTACCCTGGTATTGTGTACAAGTACGTGATAAATCAGAGATCTAAAGTTTAACTATATCTGTAGAGGTTAGCCTAGCGACAGGCTTGTCATGTGAATCTGCGTGATGCTAGATTTCTAGCCCGACAGAGGAAACGGCGGCAAATTTTGTAAGGAGTATTTCTTCTAGCTGCACACATTTCTTACCACCCGACCCACAGAGTTGTCGATGCCTATGATAGCGAGTTCAGCAACTGAGGTGGAAAACTAACTTTTGAGAAGAGTGTTATTGTATTCTTCGCATTGCGATAACACTTAGGGTGACGGAATGCACGGTGCGTGGGGCGCCAACGAATGCTACAATATAACTACACTTCACGTCTACAAAACAATATTTTCTTCTCTCCGCGAAGTGTTTGCTTTTTAGTTTAAATGTGACCTACTTCAAAGAAAACGTTTCTTTTTTTTATCTTCTGTGCAGCCACATGCCACATTACCTTTTATTTACTGCTCCTTCCCTCGGCACACGGTCAGAGTCTGGGGAGCTGTAAGCGCCTTGACAATTTTATTGTCGTGTCAGCGCGGCTTACATGGGCCGAATTGCTTTTACAATCTGTTTTTGCACTTAATATTATGTGTGTTAATCAATTTTGGTATGTCCCGTGGCCGCTTGGTTTCTGAGAATCAAAATAGCGCCTAGAGACATGCGCTGCGCAGAACATAGCACGAAATCGCCGGAAGAAGGATCTGCTTATAAAAACAGTGTGGGTAATACAAAGGGGAAGGGCGCTACAATAAAAAAATAAATGCATACTTCCAGTCATAAAATGCAATGGAGGAAAAGGACGATGAGTAATGTTACGCAAGGAAAAATTGTAGGAGACAATTATAGAGTAACGTAGAAAACGTATATGCCCTGTTCTAGGCACGGGCTTGAGAAACAGAGGAATTACTTTATGTAATATTTGCTTACAATTTTTCACCTAACTTTAAGCCAAAGAGTTCTTGTGTTAATTTTACACATATTGAAACAAATAAATTAGAGCAAGATGGAAGTATACAAACACATTGTGTGTTAATTCTTCGTTTTGCGATGGAGCCAATAGGTCTTTTAAATTCAACTGAGTGCGCTACTTCTATTTGCACCGTTACATTTCTACTACTTATTCAGGCTTAATGAATATCAGTTTTAATTATTAACAACAAGATAATTTTATCAAAGCGACAGCATATGTTTGGTTGTTTTCGTGCGGTCCACTTCCTTCAAATGTGGGCACGACTGAGGCAAACCTTGGTGCATAAAACACAATATTCTAGCAAATGCAATTTACTATCAGGACACTTAGCTATATAAGTGCTGTGATAGTTCTGAGAGAGACGACGCTGTTTTCAATGACAACAGAGCTACGCTGGCTATTTTTGCTATCGGCAACGGCAAGAATATTGAGCGCACATTCAATCATGATTTTTTTTTAACACACGTTTGATAGGTAGGGCTTGCCGAAGAAAGCACTCGGGCTTTCCCGCCGTGAAAGCATATATAAAATTTGAAGTGAATGGTTTCACTACAAGGAAGGCCACCCTTAAAGAAAATACAGTTGCTGTAAGACCGCATAAAAACGGTAGGAACGTAAAACTATTTTCGGCAAGACATAAGTTGGGGCTAATCTGCACAGCAGAGAGAAAACGATAAGAAGGAAAGGAAGGGAGTTAAACGAAGGTCCCGCCCGGTTGGCTACCTTTCTGCGCAGCAGAAGAGACAAAGGCAGAATGCACTACGCAGGAGTAGTACGAATTAGCGCGATAGGTAGCACGAAAACTATGTCAAGCACCGGGATGGGTTGGCAGCCTGTTGGAAGGGTGTTTTGTATCGCATTCCTCTGTACTACAAGAAGACGTGCATAGGCTAGACCGGGCGATGTTTATATAAACGTCTTATGGAGATCTTCGCTGAAAAAAAAATACCACCGGTCTTCTAATTTATGTCTACATTGCAAAATACGCAAATGCAAGCTTGCTGTTGCTGTCCATTACAAAGGTATTGTAGAGGCTCAAATATAAAACGGCGCGGGAGGTTGCCCAAGCTTTATTTATTCACAAATACAGTTACATAATTGTTGCGGGCCGTCTTCGTTGCTGCACAAGTTAGAAATGGATTACTTGACTCCTCGTCTATAAGTGTTTTTTTTTTCGAGTTTTTGTTTTTTACACTTGTGTGGTATGTAATATACAGTTTCTCATTTTAGCTGCACCAAATTTTTAAAAATTACCTGTGGCACTAAAGACAATCATAATCCTTGATCTAAACTACTCGATCAGGCGGCCATTACTTCCGCGAAAAATAAAAAAGTCTAATTGAACAATTAGCATAATTACACTAATTATCTTTCTAATTATTATTTTACGGCACATCTTTCAGTCAACGAATTATAGCTGCTGAGTTCGCAAGGCGTATCCACTTGGAACAAATTCTCAGTACTGAACCAGTTTCGAGATATTATTTTCATAGTGTCCGACGACGAAATACATGGGCGTTCCAGTTAACTTTGTGCGTGAATGCCTAAAACAGTGTTTTCCTTAAAAAGTTAGAACCCCTTATGATTATAACGCAAGGCGTTATAATCAGAACAGGACAACGAAAAGACGAACTCTAAAAGCGATATGAATAAAGAAAAAGCTACGCACGCCAGCGCGAGGACTGTCTACCGCCAGTATTGGGCGGAAGATATGTCCCGTTGTCGGAAGATATGAGTCCTTCCAAGTATATCGACTATGCCTATCTGTAAGGCGTAGCCTGCTCACACTTGGGCTTGCCATGCTTTTGGGTGGGCTGAAGCAGCGTCTCTCCCAAGCACAGACGCATCGCATTATATACGATACCGACCTCGGTAAACGAAGGGTCATATGGCAGCCATACGGCCGGGAAATCTCCTCGCTACGTTTCACCCTACCGTATTTATGCGTGGCTGTGAAAGAAGGAACACACGTCTGCGACGAATATGGATGTACACCGCGTGCTCCTTTATATGAGGGATCACCGCCATCTGTGCAGGCGCGGCCATAAAAGGAGTGTCTCGGAAGACAATAGGTGTGTTCCCTAGAATGGCTCTCCCCGCTTGGATGCTTTTTGCTTGCCTGTGCATCTAAATGCTCTCCCAGCAGTCCAATTTTCATACAAGTATTCGAGACTCATAAAGTATGAAATCACGGTTCACGGGATTACAAATTAGGTGGGGAAGTATTATACTTGCGACAAAGGTGAGTGCCCAAGGGTAACACGACGTGAATAATCTCTATGGGACATGCTGAAATGGGCAGGAGGAGGAGGAAAACAAGAGAGAAAAGAAGAGAGCTTAAGCAGATTAAGTGACCTGTTGGCTACTCTCCGCAAGGGTATTGGGTAAACATAGAAAAGATTAGAAAGTATGCATAGTAACCGTATGGCAGAGACTAAATTGAGAAGTTAGTCGAGGAAACATAGCAAGCGTTTGCAACTACTTTTCAGGCTCGTACAAAATGAGGTGACGGGTGCTAAAAACAAGTAATTGACAAAGTTGGCAAGTGAAGGTATTTCCTAAAACTAAAGGAAGTTAGTATTTACACGAAACACAGAGCGATGGGCATCAAAGCAGGAGAAATACAGAACGAATGAACCGGAATCGGCACCGAGTGAATTCAGAGAAAAATGAGTCATAATATTAACGAGTAGCTCACTACGGAACACCAAGATTTTCAAACTAATGTCAGCCCGCTTGCCAGAATTGGCAATATGCTTTGCTTGGACAATAACGCGGCTTGAAAAAAGAGCCATGAAGTAGCTACTTTAATAGTTTTGTTTCCTGTTGTGCATCTGGAAACAAGACTGTGGGAAAACAGCCAGAAGAATTCTAACCCACCGAAGAAACATACCGACCTTTCGAAGGATAGCACTGAAGGACGTCACAGCTTTCAAGGGATACTTTAAAGACGAATGTAATTTGATTAATCAATTGCGCTTCTGCAACAGCAAATATATCTCGCGCAAATCTCTAGAGAGCCAGGTAAGGCACAGAAAGAAAACACTGGTAGTGATGCCGCCCTTAGGTTACACCAGGACTAAGCCATGTCATTAGTGAATTACGGGATCAAGTTGGTCTGGTTATTTGATGTGCGGTAAGGGAGGGTTAGATTATATTATATCGGTACAAAATGCTCAACGCAGTGCGAACGTTTTTTTCTCTTTTTTTTCTTTTTTTTACCAAGAATACCGTAACCTGGGATGGTATCGTATAAGTAACCTCTCAATGAGATGCAGACAATGACTTTCTGACGCAAAAGTTGTGTTGTTTTGACTGGTATGAATAAATCTTCTTACGCGAAATAAGTAAGAAGATTTATTCATACCAGTCAAAACAACACAACTTTTGCGTCAGAAAGTCATTGTCTGCATCTCATTGAGAGGTTACTTATACGATATCATCCCAGGTTACGGTATTCTTGGTAAAAAAAGAAAAAAAGAGAAAAAAACGTTCACACGGCGTTGAGCATTTTGTACCGATATAATATAATCTAACCCTCCCTTACCGCACATCAAATAACCAGACCAACTTGATCCCGTAATTCACTAATGACATGGCTTAGTCCTGGTGCAACCTAAGGGCGGCATCACTACCAGTGTTTTCTTTCTTTATAGTACGGCTTAGGAAAAACGCAGTGAAGCAGTAAAAACCGTCTTTCAATCACGGTCTTCCACTTATATTTGCGAACAGCGAGCAGGTGAGAGATCGCGGGATGTTGCGTGTCTTTTCTTTTCTTCATTTTATTTCCTTATATTATTGTTTTCTTAAGGGAGGGGCTGGAGACGCGCACAGTCAAATATAATATCTCGATAGCCTGAACGAGCAACTAGCTCCCACAATTTGCCTTTAGTGCAGCCCCTTTGGCACCAAATGAATAATGACGACTCCATCCAGGATAAGAGCACTTCAGCAGAAAGAAGTTCGCTTTCTGTTATAGCAGCAACAATTTTCTTTTAAATCAGTAGAGCGGTTCACATATGACCGTATTTCTGAATTTGAAACGTATTTTGGTGGTTAAATGACAGTTGGTCGTCAGTTATAACTTCCATTTAGGTGTGACGAAAGCCAGTTTGCATCTAGGGTCTCCGCGTTGAACGGAATATTGCATTCAGGTGAGCTGGAAAAACGATGCGGCACACGATCCAGCCTTCCTCAAGCACCCGTTGCGCTGTGGTATATGATCCTTTATATGCAATTAATTTAGGCCCAAGACAGCTATAGGTACCTCAGAATTAAAAAAAAGTCAGGCCTGCGCATCACACGCAGCACAATCGCAGCGTAAGCTGGTGGAGCGGCTCAAGAGTAGCTGCGCTTTCGGCACCGCGCACAGCACGGTCTTCGCGGCAGTCTCTTTGTGTCGTTTTGACGAGAACGATCTGAACTGTCCGCCCAGCGTCGACGCGAGATGCGGCTTGTAATGCTCTCTGCACAGCAGTCTGCGGAGCCCGATGATGCCTAGTTGTAGCCGCGCACGTAGCTCTACGATTCGCTTCTTCAGCAGTGAGTGGTTGGTACCTTGCGAGGAGACGCCATAACGTGTACCAAAAAGGTATCCAGATTACATGGCGCACATCTCATATCCCTCCACCCGTGGCATGGTACGTCCTTGTCGTTGTTGACGATGATGACCATGATTGTTTATTAGAATCTTCAAAACGGACTGGTGACAAATCGTCACCTAGCGTGCTTTAGTTAACTACATCCAATTACATGCAGCTTGCAACTGCTATATGCAACTTATATGTCGGGCACGCTGCGTTTGCAGGCACCTTAACTAGATGGCACCACCACACTGATGGAGGCTCGGGATCGCGTGGATTGCGTGCCTCGTCTGAATCGCATCTCGTCGTCTGCGCCTCATCTGTCAATGTTTGCGAATCTTCTTTCTTTAAGTTACATACCGGCACTTTGCCGGTACGGGCCTTAAGAGAAGGGTTTCATTTACCTTGGGGAGCAAACTGCCATAATTATATGTAAAGAACGGGAAACAATCGAACACGTTTTTTTGCATTGTTGGGAAGGGGTTTATTTTTGGGATGTTCTTCGAAGAACACTAAACAAAGAATTGCCCTTAAATCCATTAGGTATTAGATTTTTAACTATACAAAATGAGGATGAACTGCCTTAGACCTCACTATGCTAATGGGCCTTCACTTTTTGTGGCGGGCTTGAATGGCAGGTTTTTTTGTGAGCCTGACCGAAGACCTGCACGACTACAATTCCGGGAGGGTGTTTCCGAATTCATCGACGTAATTAAATACCAAGAATGCCCCCCGGATTGGCTGACGAGGATTGGGTTCCTCGCAACTTTGAAAGAATTTTAAACATGAAATGACAGTGCCAGCCAAAGTGTGGCTGACGGCACAACAAGCAAGTTTGAAAGTATGTGTATATGCATAATTATGTATTGTTTTCTTTGGCAAAAATTGATGCAATTGGTGTTTGCTAAGTGAGTGAAAGTTCCGGCAATAAAAAAAGAAAAAAAAGCGTGCTTGGCTCAGTGGTAGGGTATCTGACTCCCACGCAGTGGGCGTGGGTTCGATCTTGGCGGAAACCGGGTACTTTTTTTCGCAATTCCGGCGATAGTGGTTACGGAGAACGGCCACCGGCGGCGGACAGAATCGCGATCTGAAATGGCTATTGGAAGGCGCCCAAAACAGCTTACGTCGTAAAAAAAGGTATACTAAAATATTACAAGAAACGGATACCAAGAAATTAGCTCCTGAAATTGGGCAGAACGGTAGCGGAGCACAGATATATCATTCATTATTCCTATGAACGAGAAGAAAGGGAACCGAGGGGCCCGATTCTTTATTATCATATCATAAGAAGCCAACAATGACACTAAGGACAACATAGGGGAAATTACTTGTACATACTAATTGAATTAAAGAAAGGATAAATTAATGGAAATGAAAACGGATCAAAAAACAACTGTCCGCAGATGGGGAATGAACCCACGTCTTCGCATTACGTGTGCGATGCTCTCACCATTGAGCTACCGCGGAGCCGTTTTCCCATCCACTTTCTGTGATATATATGTTTTACAACTAGAACTAACCCTGGGAGTGTTAGCCAGCGCCACCACTCACAAACCTAGGGGCGGATGTGGAAGATCCTTTCTGCCGCAGGCGTCACGAGCCCATACGAACACTACAACTTTATTTTCGAAAGAATAAAGCAGTTTTTGTTGAAGTAAGTAGTTATTGAAAAATACAAATGGAATTTTATGAAAAAAAGTCGGTAGTTTATTTCAGATAAGACTACGAGGACGATTGTATTCGTAAGTCTATCGGCAAGCAAAGTATGATCGATCTGCATCAATCAGTTATGACGGGCGCTAAGAGACTGCACCGATGACAGAGTACGACCGATGAAGTTTGCTTGATATTGCATAAGCAATCCAAATTGAATGAATGAGAAATGAGGTCTCGGAATTAGCTGCGGCGAACCAACGTTTTCGCGCCAGCTTGCAGTGAGAAAAGAGAGTGCACATTTGCATAAATAGTAAAAAAAATTAATCCAGTGCTGAACCCTAAGATTGACTTATAAGCTTAAGGGATAAGCTGCAGCTAAGTTGCGTCGCTACCGCCCCAAAATAATTAAAGCAGACAGGACAAAGGATAAAATGTACCGGGTTAATCGCATGCATAGCTGTCATGGTGTTGCGAGTTTGTCCATTGGAATGCTGAAACACACTGAGAACTCTTGAGACAAATTAGTGGAGCGAGTGCAATAGTACAGAAAGGTACGATAGACTGCATCCTCCCTCGAGCTGTGGTTTTCTATTGTCGGCTGGACAGAAGGTTTACAATGCAAAATGTATGACATAAAATGAGATGCTTGTGTAGGCACAAGTAGTTCAGTGTATTGCATTACAGTACAAACAAGAGCCAAACTGAAGGTTATTAGAACTTAAGCTTCGCGATCGCATAAGGCCCGTTCTTCAGGGAACAAACAATTAAGTATAAGAAAAACTGTGCAGGAAGGCTGCAGTTACGCAATCCTCAAGGAAATGTGTTAAGATCCCTTCAGGCGTCTATCGGGTGTTACGACACTCGAGATATAGAGGCTGTGCGTTCTTGAGTGAATTAGGTACCCGAAATATGCACCGCTAGAACTGGCCAACCAAGACAGAAATAACGAACCGGGGGCGCCCCGGCGGCAAGTCTGTGTTGCAAGAAAGACCCCCTAAGTTCCTATTCGGTGTTGCAATGCATGATTGTCTGGTGAAGCGCGCCATGGCTTGATTTGTACCCTTAATTCGGTCGGCCAGCTTTCGGAAAACCAGTGCCGTGCTTCAGAATAAAGAAATGCTCGCGTTGCATTACTCGCAACGCAAATAGTAAAGGTTCCTTGCGATCGATAAAAACGCGTAAGCGCATTGCATATCTATCTGCCAAGAAAAATTAAGTCTGCACAGTATCTCTTGAAGTTAAGAAGACATTTCTTTTCCTATGAACATGGGCAAGTGATTTATCAATGGCGGATGCGATTGCGAGTGCGTCGGTTTTTGTTCTGCATTAAATGAATGCAGTGTTCAAGAGGGAAAAGAAAAGAAGGTAAATTGATTGACGGGAGTTTCGCACAGAAAGAGTGCACCAATCCTTTTTGATTGAAGCTCTAGAAGCACGAACAGACATCAGAAGTGTTACAATAATTTCCGCTAACAACGTGACGAAACGATTTGCAGATATCACTGTGTTTGTCCCCTCTGCGACAGTGGGTAAATAAATGCGATAAAGTAAATGAAAAAGCAACAGTGACCTAAGTTGGTCCGATGCGTGGTTTCGAACCCTCTTCCCTCAGCGCAGCAGACCGATGCGCTACCCATTCGACCACCGAGTACCCGGTGACCCAGATAGGAGGGAATACGGTTACTTGGAAACATACATAAAAAAACGTGCATACATAGATCATCAACATCAGCCTACATTTATGTCCACTGCAAGACGAAGGCCTCTCCCTGCGATCTCCAATTATCCCTGTCTTGCGCTAGCTGATTCGAACTTGCGCATGCAAATTTCCTAACTTCATCATCCCACCTGGTTTTCTGCAATCCTTGACCGCGCTTCCCTTCTCTTGCTACCCATTCTGTAACTTTAATGGTCCACTGGTTATCCATCCTACACAATACATGGCCTACGCGGCTCCATTTTTTCCACTTAATGCCAATTAGCACCCAGCTACAGCGCTCACAATCATATCTTCACGGGAAGACGAAGCGTTTATTCTGTGGAACGCATCTCGCCTGTCTCTGTGTTTTTCTGGACTTCTAACTGCAATTGTGGGGTCTACCGCCCCGCATATCGCGGTGATAGACGTACAAGCTCACGGGGCCCCGTCTGGTTCCGGTTCACCGGTGGGCATTGCTTCGAGGAAGCGAGGAAACACGTCTAGTGAGAGCGAGGACACCGAGCTGTACTCCACCTCAGGTGATGAGTCCTCGGAAGACAACTTTGCACCGCAAGGCCAAACGAAGGATCATGAACACGTCTTCGGCGTCAAGTTCGACCACCGTGAAAACTGCGCCTCAACGATGGCCTCATTCCATCCTGTTCGTGCCGCAGAACACAACTGACAATCTGCGCGTGCTCAACAGGCAAGAACTTTCCTTGTATCTAGAGAGCACCGTGCCGAATGAGATTAAATATGTCAGGCTGAATACAAGGAACAACATTATGGCGATCGATGTGAGGAACTCGAGTGCGCTGAACACATTGCAGCATATAACGTAACTGGGCAACATAGAAGTCCGATCCATCGTGCCCGCTGATGGTACCACTGTAACAGGAGTCATTTATGACATCGACAACGACATTTGCAATGCAGACCTGCCAATTCTCATTAAACCAGCAAGCGAAAAGAACGTCATTATGTACGTCGGCCGCCACGGCAACATACGTTGTTTCAGAATAACATTAAAAATCGACTGTCTTCCCTCGTACGTGAAGGTAGGCAACTTTCGCCACCCGGTTCGACCATATGTTCCGAGGCCTATGCAGTGTTTCAACTGCCAGAAGATGGGCCATGAGAAGGGAGTTTGCGGAAATTCCGCAATATGCCCCATATGCGCCGAACCCCACAAAGAAGACAAGTGCAGCGCAACTACATTGAAGTGCCCAAACTGTCAGGGTGCTCACAGTGCTTCTTCCCAAGACCGTCCACAGATTAAGAAAAAGATTTCTGTTCCTAAACAAATGGTGAGAGATTGCTCAACCCACTAAGAGGCCGCTGCAAAAGTCCGACGAAGACGACGCCACCGTCGAAGGTCCTCACGACGGACAACTTCAACTTTTAAAGATATGTCGACTCTTCATAGAACACTGCCAGCTGCTGCTCTGGGCGCGACAAACGCCGAGGTTGGACGAGAGAAAACTGGGAGATCTCTCCCTATAAAGGATTGGCCAACTCTTACGCCTACACGACCTGTAGCAGAGCCACAGCAGAAGCCACCTCCAGTACAGCAAGGTGCTGCATCGGATGACTTGCAGAATACAGATAAGCAAGTGGTCGCTCTTCTGCGACCCCTAATGAGTGCCATTCGCGCGTTATTGAAGAACATGCAGACACCATCAGCCAGAAGTGCACTTCAAGTACTGGACGCTCCGAGTCCGGTGCTGGCAGCCCTTGAGTAGACCATGGCTCAACAGCTACTGCCTTTCAGGGATGAGGTCCGAAAAGCAACAATTTTCAGTGGAATGCCCGGGGACTCAGATCACGCATTGCTGATTTTTGTGGGTTCGTTTCCGCTCATATGTTTCCGATCATTGTTATCTGCGAACCAAACTGCGAACCGAACCAATCAGGCTCTCTGGATATGAATCATTCATGTCATCTACTACTGGGGAAAACAGCAAGGTTATGGTGTTTATTCGTCGCAATCTCACTTTTATTGCTATAGCAATTATATGGACACTTCTACCGGATTTCTTCCGTCGGCGTCGCCGTCGTCGTCGCCGTCGCCGTGAGGTTCCGTATAGATTCCAAGGGCGATAAAATCGTCGCCGCGCGCTGTATGCGCGAGCGAAAGCGCGCGGGGGACGCGCGCTATCACGGAGGGTGAACTCCTCCGCGCGCTACCACGGAGAGCGAACGCACGGCGGAAAGCAAACGCGACCGTCCCGCGAAAGGCCGTTGGGGTATGGGAGGGAGGGAGGCGGGGCGGCGCTGTGCTCCGGCGCCAAAGGCGTATCTTGCCACTCCATCTCCCACGCGAAAGCAAGAAACGGGAAGAGGAAGGGGAGGGGGGGGGGCAGCTTCTCTTCTGCCAACAACTTCTTCTCTGCCCGGCGGTCGCCCGCACCGTCTGTTATCTCCACACGGCTCTGACCTTTGTATGCGCGGTGCATTCGACGCGCAGTTTCCGTTGAAGCGATAGACCGAGCGAACTTGCGCTTGCTGCCAGCGTTTTGACAGTCGTTGGCTGCGGTCATTCAGTGTGATCTATTCATGTTTGCTTGTGCGCGCTGACACCACGATTGTTAATTCGGTTAGTAAGCCAATGTGTCCAAGTTTATGCAGCCGATAAAACTACTATCCCTACTCCGAATAGCGCTCTACTAATTTGCTATCGCAATCGATGCTTCGCCTTTGGGGCGAAACTGCGACATTTTTTCATTCTCCAGCCTGTGGCACCTCATGACGACAATCAATAGATATGTTTAACAGTGAAAAAGAAGAAACTTACCATCACCGTTGTGGGCGCTTACCTATCTCCATCAAGTCGATTTGATCAAACAAAACTACGCGACATCCTATCATCAACTCCTGATCCGTGGGTCATCATTGGGGATTTCAACGCTCATCACACACTGTGGGGCAGTACGAAGATCAACGCGAAAGGCAGACATTTGGTATCCGTCGCTCATGACAATGAACTTTCGTTGTTAAATGACGGCAGTCCTACGTTCTTAGGTGCCTCCACGTAAAGCAGCTGTCTGGACTTGGCTTTTGTCTCACGAAGCCTCTTCAGACGTGCTGGGTGGTTTGCGGATATAGAAACACATGGGAGTGACCACATTCCCACATACGTCAAAATAAGCGGATTATCTCCTTCCAAGATACGCGATACCATCCAAAGAGTGGACTGGACCAAATTTCAGTCTCTCATGGAAGAGCACTGTCAAGAGAACATTTCAAATCGTTCGGAAGAGACTATCAAGAGCGCAGTACAAGATAGTAGGTGCACTCTCAAATGCTCTTCGAAGCTACCGGAATTTGATATAGAATTAGAACGACTTCGAGTAATTCGTCGACGTGCTGAACGAAGGTACCGCCGCACGCATGCAATGGATGATTTACGGACCACCAGACGCATCCAAAAGAAGATCCAGCGCCGGTTAGCTAAGCTGGAATCACAACACTGGGCTGCGTTTTGTGAGTCTCTAGACCCTCGCAAGCCTTTATCGCAATTGTGGAGGACGGTACGAGGTCTCCGGACACTACCGCTGCAACGGTTTCCTTTCAAGGCCCTAGCCCTTTCACAACAGCGACCGGATATTGACGTGGCAGAAGAGTTCTGCTCCAGATTATCCGGCCAACCCGCTTCGCCCAACAATTTTCCGCCTTCGAGTAGCTCTCCACCACCGCGAGATCAACACATCGATCTACCTTTTTCAATCCATGAACTTAACGCAGCACTAGCTTTGTGTGGACGCACATCGGCTCCAGGACCTGATGGCATTTTTTACAGAGCCCTACGTCATCTGGGTGAGCGTGCAAGCATTGTTCTCCTAGAGCTCTACAATGAATCTTGGCGAGATGGCACGCTCCCGATAAGCTGGAAAACCAGTCGCCTGGTTCCACTACTTAAGCCTGGCAAATCGCCGTTGGAGCTCTCATCATATCCCCCGATCGCTTTGGCTAGTTGTGTGGGCAAAGTAATGGAGAGAAAGATCCTAGGACGCCTGGAGTGGTACCTAGAGTACCACAACATTTACCCAGAGGCTATGACGGGCTTTCGACGTGGTCGATCATCGATAGATAACGTCGTCGACCTAGTCACCTACGTTCAGCACGAAAATTGCCGAAAGCGTCTTTGCGCTTCTTTGTTTCTCGACGTGAAAGGGGCATATGACAACATTACACATAAAGCCATACTTACTGCTCTCGAAGAGGTTGGTGTGGGTGGCCGGATGTTTCAATGGATACGCGACTACCTCTCCATGCGATCCTTTTTCGTGAACACTGAGGACGGCCGCACCTCTCTACATTGCAGCTACCGCGGCGTCCCCCAGGGCGGTGTACTCAGCCCTGTGCTGTTCAATCTGACTCTCCTTTCTCTCCTTGAACACATGCCAAAAACAGTTCAGCTATCAATGTATTTGGATGACATCTGTGTTTGGACGTCTGCAGTAACACGCCTACAACTGCGAGCGAGGAACCAGAAAGCCGCACATCAGACTGCTATTTACCTCCGGAATCAAGGTCTGGAAATATCGTCTGAGAAATGCGCACTTGTGGCATTTACACGGAAGCCCATGGCGAAGTACAGCGTATTGATAAATGGCCATAGAATACCATACATTCGATCTTACAAGTTTCTAGGCGTTATAATTGACCGAGACATGTCATGGAGCCCTCATGTTTCATACATGAAGAAGCGGTTAACAGGCATCTGTCACCTGTTTAAGTTCTTCACTGGAAAGACATGGGGAATGTCCACAAGTACTATGCTGCAACTATACAATGTGCTGTTTCTTGGCTACCTGCAGAACAGCTTGCCAGCCTTAACTAACGTAAAAAATGAGTCTACGCACCATACAAAGTGTTCAAGCACAAGCGCTCCGCATTTTCCCAGGCCTGCCTCGGAGTGCATCTACAGTGGCGACTATAGCAATTGTTGGAGCAATAGCAATAGCAACCTCACCAAGACTCACATTGAGGTCGAAGCATTAAGGACATATATACGACATCTTGCCCGGACTCCCCCCCCCCCCCCCCACACCACCTGGCATCTCTGCCAGCGGACAGACCACGTACCTCTTTCTGCCAAACAATAGCCACGCATGGTGAATCATTACCAACTTGCTTCACTCCTGCAGCAAGATCTTCGATTCCTCCGTGGTGCCTTACCCAGTCAAATATCATCCTGACAATACCTGGCATCCAGAAAAAAGCAGAGCTGTCATCACCAGCCCTTAAACACCTCGCCTTACTTCTGTTGTACGAGAAGTACCAAGACTCTGCCCATATATGCGCCGACGGATCCGTCCTGCCGAACAGCTCTACCGCGGCAGTGGTGATACCAACGATGGGCACAACTATTAAATTGAAGACGTCTCACGTCACAACTTCGATGGCAGCAGAGCTCGCAGCGCTTTGTGCCGCGCTGCAATTCATTAATGGTCAAAAGACACACAAATGGACAATTTTCTCCGACTCAAAGGCGGCTCTGCAGTCTCTACTATCACCTTCACGCCGCGGTCCACACGAGCAGCTGGTCATTGAGATTGCCGAGGCAATACACACTCTGACTGAGATAGGGCAAGAAATAACTTTTCAGTAGCTTCCAAGCACTGTGGAATTATCGGCAATGAACAGGCCAATCAAGCTGCCCGCACAGCTCATAAAGAAGATCACAAACGACCCATACCACTTTCTAGGACTGACGCTGCACGGAAGCTCCGCGTGCTTGCTCGCCAATGCAAAAGGTCACAGTGGAATGAATCGCACTTCAAGCATGCTCGCTTATATTCTCTGGACCCAACCCTAAGCCTTCGAGTACCATCAAGGCTTCGCCGAGGAGAGGCAACTCCTTTGTGTAGATTATGGTTGGGCGTTGCGTTTACCAACGCCCAAGCGTTCCGCATAGGAATGGCCGACAGCGCAGCCTGCGACCGCTGCGGCAATGAAGAATCAATTGTACATATTTTGTGCGACTACCCGCAGTACAGTGCTCAAAAACATTCTCTTACCAACGCGGTCAACCAATTGGACGACCGGCCTCTGTCGGAAGAAAAAATTCTCCACTACAGACTGGACTTAACGTCACAGAAGGAGGCCGTGCAGGCGCTTCTGTGCTTCTTGCGAGCCACCGGCCTATCTCACCGACTGTGATTAGAACGCTCTTCCGGTGCAACGAAACAATCGCTCACCTTTGTGAGTGCCCTCGTTTTAACCCGCAGAGAGCAGCTCGCTCAGCCACGATAAATCAACTGGACAAACGCCCAATAACGCAAATCAACATCCTTGGAAACTGGCCTACACAAACAGCGCGAGCCGCCCTGAAGGCACTGCTGCGTTATTTAAAAGACACCGGACTCAGTGACAAATTGTGACTCTACACTGTTTGATGTAGGATGGGACGTTGACACTGTGCAACACTAGAACGCCTTCGCAGACTGCGTGACAACGCCCACAGAAACAGTTCTGTTTTTTGTGTGTGTGTGATTTTCTTTTCTTTCCCTTTTCCCCTTTTTTATACTTAATTTTTTTTCTCTCTCTCTCTCCTGTCGAATCCCTTTACCACTCTCCCGGCACAGGGTAGCCAACCGGAGATAATCTCTGGTTAACCTCTCTGTCTTTCCTTTACCTTTTTTTGTCTCACTCTTTCCACTTAATGCCAACCACACTATCGGCCATCCCCGTTTGTTCACTGATCCACACCACTTTCTTCCTGTCTCTTAACGTTAGACCTAACCTTTTTCGTTCCATCGCTCTTTCTGCGGTCCTTAACTTGTTCTCAAGTGTCTTTGTTGACCTCCAAGTTTCTGCACCATATGTTAGCACCGGTAGAGTGCAATGATTGTACGCTGTTCTTTTCAACGGCAGTGGTAAGCTCCCATTCAGGATTTGGCAATGCCTGCCGTATGCACTCCAACTCAACTTTATCCTTCTATAAATTTCTTTCTCATGATGAGGGTCCCCCGTGAGTAAGTGACCTAGATAAACGTACCCCTTTACAGACTCTAGAGGCTGACTGGCGATCCTGAATGCTTGTTCCCTTAACAGGATATTGAACATTATGTTTCTCTTCAACCTCATTCTTACACCTTCTCGGTTAAGGTCCTCAATCATTTGATGTAATTCGTCTCCATTGTTGCTGAATAGGGCAATGTCGTCTGCAAACCGAAGGTCGCTGAGATATTTGCGGTTGATCCTCACTCGTAAGCCTTCGCAGTCTAACATCTTGAATACTTCTTCTAAACATGCAGTGAATAGCATTGGAGAGATTGTGTCTCCTTTGTCTGACATCTTTCTTGATAGGTATCTTTCTACTTTCCTTGTGGAGAACCAAGGTTGCTGTGCAATCCTTCTAGATATTTGTCAAGATATTCACGTATGCCTCCTGTACTCTTGGTTATGCAATGCCTCAATGACCACTGGTATCCCTATTGAATCAAATGCTTTTTCATAATCTATGAAAGCCATATAGAGAGGTTTATTGTACTCTGCAGATTTCTCTATAATCTGATTGATGACCCGGACATAATCCAACGTAGAATATCCCTTCCTGAAGCCAGCCTGTTCTCTTGGTTGGCTGAAGTCAAGTGTTGCCCTGATTCTGTTTGAAATTACCTTGGTGAATATTTATACAATACTGAAAGCAAGCTAATGGGTCAATAGTTCTTCACTTCTTTATCGTTTCCCTTCTTAAAGATGAGTATAATGTTGGCGTTCTTTCAGCTTTCTGGTACACTTGAAGTCGTGAGGCATTGCGTGTAAAGGGCCGTAAGCTTTTCAAGTATGATATCTCCTTTATCTTTGAATAAATCGACTGTTATTCCATCTTCTCCAGCAGCTTTTCCCCTGGTCATGTCTTTCAAGGGCCTTCCAAATTCATCGCTAGTTATAGAAGGAGCCTCTGTATCCTGTTCATCACTACTTCGAATAAAAGTAGGTAGGCTTCTCTGGGCACTGTACAGGTCAGTATAGAATTCTTCCGCTGCTTTTACTGTCATCAAAATTGCTGATAATATTACCCTGCTTATCTTTCATTGCATACATTTTGAGTTGTCCTATGCCAAGTTTTCTTCTCCCTTATTTGATGCTGCGTCCTTATTTTACTGCTTCCTCAATCTTTTCCACATTATAATTTCGGATATCCCTTACATTCTTCTTGTTGATCAGTTTCGACAGTTCAGCGAATTCAATCTGATCTCTCAAGTTTGACACTTTCATATTTTGCCGCTTCTTTATTAGGTCCTTTGTTACTTGGTAGAGCTTACCTACTGGTTGCCTTGGGGCCTTAATTACCTCCCACTTCAATACTGCTTCTGAGATCAGCCTAGTCACGGTTTCATTCGTTACCTCTATGCTGTCTTCATCTTCCTGTTCTAAAGCTGCATATTTGTTTGCGAGCACCAGCCTGAATTGGTCTGCTTTTACCTTTACTGCGTCTAGGTTGACCTGCTTTTTCTTGACTAATTTTATTCTTTCTCTCTTCAAATTGAGAGAAATGCTAGTCCTCACTAACCTATGGTCACTGCACTTTACCCTTCCCAACACTTCTACATCCTGCACTATGCTGGGATCGGCAGAGAGTATGAAATCTATTTCATTCCTTGTTTGTGCATTAGGACTTTTCCAGGTCAACTTCCTGTTGCTGCGCTTCCTGCAGAAGGTATTCATTATTCGAAGCCTATTCCTTTCCGCGAAATGTGCCAGTATCTCTCCTCTAGTGTTCCTAGAATCGATGCCATAGTTGTGAATTGCATGCTCACCAGCGTGCTTTCTTTATCTGCATGCATAGATACTCCCCAAGAAGTGTGTGAAGTGCCCTAGAATGCTAATGGATTAACATGCACACATACCCAAGTTGGCATCCAAGTAGTTCGCTGAAGACTTTGCACGCACTAATAGGCACATACCCAGTGCACCAAGTGATCCTCAAAGTTTCATTCAACAGCAGTACTACCCAGTCCCACATCTATACAGGGACGCATGTGGGCGTGAAAGAGGCTCGTAGAATAGCGGCACGTAGGCAATGCCACATACTCAGAGGCTCAACTTTGTCTTAGGGTCGGTTTCCTGTCCAACCCTGTTCGCTCAGCACGGCAGGCTGATGCGCTGCCCACTCAACCATAGACCACAAATTACAATGTATGCGGCAAAATGGTTAGATAGATAGATAGATAGATAGATAGATAGATAGACAGATAGATAGATAGATAGATAGATAGATAGATAGATAGATAGATAGATAGCGCCGGTCGTACATTGTGTCCCAGATAAATCATAGGTGGCTTCAAAAAGAGATGGATTTTTCGAGCGAACCAAATTGAACACATAATGTTAGCAATATAGGTAAGAAACTGTCAGGATTTATACGTACGACAGGCATTATTTGCCTACTTCAGACGTGTTCAATATATCAATCTATCTATCCTCTTAGGCCGACACAGTGGCGCAAGTTGTCTAACAGCCTCAGGTACTATGTATGTGCTCATGGTAGTGATGGCATCGTGGTCGTTTCATCGTTGTAATTCCAGCTTAGTCGTCTGACTCTCGTCATGGAGTCGTCGCCACGCCTTCTAAGCCAACCCATTGTCTCAAGTTGTCCGATAACTTGGACCACTAGATATGCGCTCATCGTTGTGATGTCGTGTTCGTCCCATCGCCATCATTCCACTTTTGTAAACGGCCTATCGTCATCCCGTTGTCGCCACGCCATCGTCGCCGTACGGTCGTCATGAATTCGCTTTCGCACCGCCGCAGTGATGCGGTCCTGGTCGTTCCGTCGCCGGCACTCCAGCTACGTCATCCGACATTCGTTATGTCATCGTCGTCATACAGCCTTCATAATAGAATCTTAGCTACACCATTGTTTGTCATGGTACCCTCGTCGTCATCCCATTCGACTTATACCATTATCATGATATCATCAGCACTGTGTGGCGTCATACACTCGTTTTCATAGCGCTGTTGTGATGCGGCTGCCTTGGTTTCATCGTTGTTATTCTTTGTCATCCGACGTTCTTGATGCCGCCGTCGTCATACCGGCCGGCTTTGTCGTTCCAGTGAACTCATTTAGTATTCTTTATTCTACGGCCGTCACTGTGTCGGCGTCACACAGTCATCATCGTCATCACGCCAGCTCAGCGGCGGCCATGGCAAGCGAGTACCTTAGAAAAGTGGGACAGTCCAGGAGTATGCGGGCATATAGCCGAAGCAACAGCAGTCCCAGGATGACCGCTACAGATGTTTATTAAACGTGACTTTAAAATATAGCGTATCGCTATATAACTCGAATGATATTCACATTACTATCGACAGTCGTCGTGAGATAACTCCGTATTTATTTGCTTGGAACATTCAGTTAGTTATTTACAATTATTTACAGCTTGATATGTGGCATTGTAGTTGACAATGCATCAATTAATATGTTGTAGAGCCTTATCAGAAGCATCTAACTGTGATTTCTTTTCAGCAATATAAATTTAGCGCGCTCAATTCTTCTAATCGAATGAAACGCCCGTGAAACATGAGAACTACCACGCGATTACGCACCTATCGGCACAAGAAATCAGCGCCAGGCCTCAGAAATGCTCCCTATGCACGAAACAGGTTGGGACACAAACGATAAATGCGTAGACCATGTTTCGATGAAGTGCCATAATTTATCAGCACGCATTCCGCCAAGCCGACGCGCTATTACGGGTGGCGCGCGATGAATTAAGGAGAATCTATCCAAGCTCTCTCTCTCTCTCATTAAGTGAACTGCTTTTTTTTTGCTATCTCGGACGTTTTCCTTTCCGATGATACTGCGGTTGAAGGTCAGACTTCAGGGAGGGAAGGCAATAAAACGTGCCGACAGAAGGGACACATGCTTTCTGGCGACCAAGCAGCGAAGACGGTTGGTAGGTTGCATAGAATGTAACCGATTAGTGGGAAAGGGTGCAAAGGAGGATAGGGGATGCACTGTCAATCACTAACTGACTCCCTCATTCTGCGCAGCAATGTTAGGAATAGGAAATTTGCGCTAAAGCGTTATCAGAAATATCTAACTGTGATTTTTTTCAGCAAGATAAATTTAGCGTGCTGAATTCTTCTAATTCAAATAAACACCCGTGAAACATGAGAAGTCAAACGTGATTGCTCACACAAGAAATCTGCGTTGGCCCTCAAAAAGACTCCCTGTGCACGAAACATTGGGACACAAACGATAACTGCGCACTCATTTGCGCGCTTGATCGTCGGGCATCTCGCTGGCCAACCGGTGGAAGTCGGTTCATTGTGAGCGATGCAACGGACGAGACTCCACAGCGTATTCTAGCCCACAAAGTAATAAATTGAATTTCCGGCGTATAGTACAGAGGAAAATATGGGAAGGATAGCTCCAGGTCAGTTAGTATCCAAGGCGAAATTATATAAAGGAATCGATGCAAAGTACACGTAGCACGCACACAGGCTCTTAACACACAAAGCAAAAATAAACACTTTTCCGCAAGTTAATATTATAGTATAAAGAACCTTCGAAACGCAACCGCTATAATTGAACATTAAAAGGGAAATTCAGTATAAGGGACATGGTGTGACTGTAATAATAAACATAGCAGAGAAACACCGCACAGCTGTATAAATTAGGCACCCAAATTTTATCCTCCTGAAAATACTGATTCGATTATTCTGATAATTGTCGCAGCTTCATAATTTAACCATTTTCCATTAAGATAAATGATGACTTAGGTAAAATAATAACAAAACATTACCGGTGGCGTTTCAGCTTGATTGTGAATATTACGTATACCGTTTATTTAGAGCAAAGTAGTCCTAGTTTTCTTATGACCCGTTCTGTGCTAGCCGTGACATCCAGTATTGTTATTCACACTAAAACATTCAGTTATTTGTCTCAGGACCTTACCGTGGAAGCCAATACAGTGTTCAGTTTCTCGTATTGCCTAAGATTTGATATTACCCTAAACTAGTGTAGCAACCCTTACAAAAAAAATTGTTGAAAAGTTGTTGAAAAGTCATTGGTCAATGTCAACAAATAGCATTGAAAGCACATTGAGGCTTTGTTGAAACATTATTGAGGAAATTGTTGAGAGGTGTTGAAAATTGGCCCGCGACATTTTGTTGAAACATCATTGGGTCGTTTCAATTTGAGAAGTCATTGATGGATTGTTGAAACCATGTTGAATTCCAATATTGAAAGCCCATTGAAGAACTGTTGAAGATGTGTTGAATGTCAGTATTGAAAACCTGTTGAGACATTGTTGAAATATGTTGAATGCCAATATTGAAACCCCATTGACATAATGTTGGAACTGTGTTGACTGTCAATATTGAAACCCCATTGAGATATTATTGGAGCAGTATTGAACATCAATATTGAAACCTCATTGAGATATTATTGAACATCAATATTGAAACCCCATTGAAGAATTATTGGATGAGCGTTAAACGTCAATATTGCTTGATGGAGGCAAAAGGTGCTACGTATCATAAACAGGACACAAGAGGAAGAACACAGACAACACACACGTTAAGTGCCAAACGTGTGTTGTCTGTGTTCATCCTCTTGTGTCCTGTTTCTGATGCACTACATTATGTTTTACAACAAGCCTAACGTGCAATGTTAGTCAATAGTGCAACACCATTTAAATATTATTGGAGCAGTGTTGAACATCACTATTGAAATCACTTGAGAGCCCACTTAAATATGCTGTTTGGTGAGTAGTGCTGAAAACGAGACTAGACATTTCTTTAAATACCGCTGAGCTACGTTCAGTCTCATAGCATTACCATTGATACCATATTGATGTCGTCCTTGCATACTAGTAGACAGGAGCAAACTTAAATGCAGGCACTTTTGTATTGCAGACCTGGGTCACCCAGGGATCAAAACCACTTTTAGATATAGCCTGTAATAAAACATATTATAGAGCTGCTAGCAGAACCATTATGCCAGTTTTTAATTGGCTTAACACACAAAATCAATACTCCTTCATGAAATCAACAGCTCAAAATTGATGTGGACAAAAAGCATTTTTTTCTAGATGAATTGTTTATTGAAGCCGAACATTTGTTAACTGTACAGCCATGTGTGCCTTGAGATCAAAAAAATCCTAACACAATCTACAAACTGCCAGCAGCTTGATACAATAACGAAGTTGAGTACTGAGAGATGTAAAGTTTGCGTGGCCCTAAAGTAAAACATTTCTCAAAATTGAAATAAATAGAACATAAATAATATAGAAGCATTACTGTAAAAAACATTTAAAAAGTACTTGCTTTCTCTATTTGGTAGCCAGTAACTTAATAATCATGGCACTATTTGCATGAGCCGACTGAGACTCTTACTTATTGGTTAAATTATGTGTGCCCATTTCACTAAACGTTATCTACCTCTGAAATGACACGGTAATTACAATAAGTTGCGCCATGGCAGCAGTTTATTGTGCTGTATTGCTTGTTGCACGATCCAGTTGCATTTTCTGCCATCATTACTAGGTTCCTGGGCAGGTCATTACATACCAAGCGATTGATTCACTTTTACTACTTAAGATTTTTATCTGATAGACAGTGGCCATTAGTTACCTGCTGGAAGACTTAAATGGAACTGGCATGAGGAAATTTGTTTTAATTTTTGAGTGCTGCAAAACAAGTTAGAATGAAAGAATTTGCAAGAAATCAGATTTCATGCGTACATGAAAGAAAGCACATCGCTGCCTTGCCCGAGAACTGTTGTTGCACTCTGAATTTAAGCAAACTTTTACCTATTAATTCTTACAGTTTTGAAATAGCAAAATAAACCGTTACTACAAACATATGTTAATATGTAGTTTTTCTTAAACAGAACCACTCTGACAATAGCACAGATTCCACTTTCAGGTGTATGTATGAAAGCTAATTTTCTGTAAAATTTCTCACTGTGCCTACTTTTACTTTATCAAACAAACTTGAAATGGTGTGCCGTCATGGAACAGTCTTGGCATGAAAGGACCCGAGATACCTATGAAATAAAATAGTCAAGAAACACTATCTTTTGTAGAAATATATTAAAAATTTACGTAAAATGTACTAAAATACAAAGCGCAACACTTGTGCAATTAATTATTTATCACAACACAGTACTTGTGTCTGAACCATCCAACCTGGGCGTTTCAGGTGACTCGAAACATCATAAAAAAATGTTGAGGGCTGCAAGTGCACACGACTTGAACTGTCCACAGACTTGAGCTCTTCTGGACACTTCAGGTCACTTGCGAGAAGTGAGGCCAGTGTGTTCTTAATGTGGGCCATGTTTGTCCCAGGAAACTTATGACAGGTAAAGCCTGTAAAAAAGGAAAAAACAGCATGAGGTTTAAGATCAATGTTCCACATGCAAAAGTGCGACATGCAGTATGCCCTGTTATAATGAAACTTTCATTTGTTTTGTTTATTCAAAGTTTTCACGAGTTCAATTCTGCAGAATGACCAGCTTTCAAAGTGGAGTGGTGCCGGAGGACTCCACTTAGTACAATATGCAGAAGGCAAACAGGAAAAGCCCACTGTGGCAGAATAACTTCATCAATATCCTTGGTGTGAAAAATGTGAACGTTGCTTGCTTAGGAACAAAATGGTAAAAAAAAAGACTTCATACTGTTGGTGAAAAAACTTCAAGGTAGACTACTGGCAACTAAAATTAGTTCTCTCAACAATCATAATCAAAATGTGCAGCACTTTATTGCACTTTTCCTTGCAGGAGTTGCTCCAAATACGGTTATGCGGCCAGAATTGAGTATGGTATATCTGAATTTGTTTTACCAGCTCATATGATACTGGAGTGTACTTCTCGCATTATGATGGCCATTCTTATGCCTCTCTACTTAAAAGAAAATACCGCTTATACCGAGGATTTACTGCAGTTGCACGCCAACCTGGTTACACTAACACAAATAAATGCGAAGAAGAAATACGAAGAAATGCCCAGTATTACAAGAGAAATATGCAAGTAGACTGGCTCTGCTAATCCTTTGAGGGTCACTGCCATGCATGTAGAGTGGCGGAAACAAATCGTGTGGTCATAACCATAAATATGAGGCAGCGAAAGAACATATAAATAAGCATACCTTTTAACAATGAAGTGTCCCCAAGCATCACATTACAGATTCTGTAACCTTCTGCGACTTCTACAAAAATCCTGATTGTGCTGTTGCCCCTTGGCTTCTTCTAAAACTGATATTTCTCTGTACCCTATGGTGCCCATCGCTGAAGTAGTTTGGGAGTATTCACCTAGTTTAATGTTTTGTGAGTGTCATTACATTTAAAAAATGTGATTATGCTAGTTTGCCCTGCATGCTACAATAAACATGGTGTAAAACAGCGGACACTAAGAAACCTTTGTCACTTTGTGACCTAAAAAATTATTTACCCATTTTTTTTCTTGAAAGGTCACTCTGAAGAACAATCCAGAATAAAAATATAACGCTTAAATTGGGGGACGTATTTCCAGAAAATATGTGATCCTCAAAGGGTTAAACATGAACACCTACAAAGCTCATTCAATCTTTGATAAATCTAAACCCATAGTAAACCCATAATAACGCTGAAAACAGGCAAGTGCGTCCTTGAAGTAAGAAAGCAGGAGACATTTCCAACAATTTCAGAGTGGGAGCTGTGGATATGCCTCATGTTCTGTAAGAAGCTTTATATAGTAGCTGCCAAGGGCCTATTGAGTACTGATCATTTTATGGGAACGTGAGGAAAAGTCAAATAAATACCTTAGTTTTTTCCACATCCTAGAATACAATGTGATAAATTGGATCTTAATAGGTTGAGTGCATAGAATGAATGGACATTGCTAAACTATAGCAATGTTGACAACGAAGTTGGCAACTCTTCTTATTGTTGCTTTCATCAAAACAATCAAACAATTATGCCCCATAACTTAAGCTCCCTCTGCTAAAAGGCTACTGTCTGCCACCACATGGACCTCCTTCAAGACTGGAGCAACTTTAATTCAATGTGGTCTGTCGAAGTAGGTGAAACCACTATGTTTTGTGTTAGAGAATCTGGAGGGCCATTTTGATTGCTGAAATTTGGTGGAAGTGCTGTCCCTCGAGTTGAGCAGTAACTGCACTTGAGCATAGCTTCTCCACAATTCCTATATTATAACAACACTTTCAGGCTACTTAAGCACACCCGCTATACCACCAGATTGGTAGCATGCTTCACAGATTGGTAGTTGCTTCATTGCAACTGTTCATTGCATGGACAGTCAAGTAGAGCAACTAATGTGCAAATACACCTAACTTTGTCAGTTGTAGCCACCAATCACTTCTGGCAGTTAAGGCTGCTTTTAAAATTTAGCACTTTAGTAGGGAGGCATTAGAGACTTGAGATCAAATGAACATTCATCCCAAATAGTAGGCTATTGTAGCACGTAGTTGCAGACACAGGCTACTTGAAAATCATTTGTTGTGCTAATAGCAAGCTAGTAATTCCAAGTACAAAATGTGAATGCAAAAATGCAATGGGAAAAAGGATGTACGGTACTTGCCTATAACAGTGTTGACCCTAATAAGGCCAAGAGCCTCTTTTTGCCTATTGGTGGTGGTGTTTTCGAGAAGTGAGTGGCCCATGAGGTTCTTCTCTGTGAACACATTGTGAATCAAGGCCGCTGCAAACTTGCCTGGTCCACCATGGCAATCTGTGCCAGGATCATCTGAATGAGCACTTCTCCAACCTATGTGAAAGGGCACATTTAGGTAAATATTAGTGAGGTAGTTTAAGGATTTTAAGCACATTTACACAACAGCCACACTCCAAATAAATCACAGAAATACTGCCTGCTCCAGACCTAAAATGTCAACTAATGTCACTAATAAAAACAACTAAAACTAATGTCATAGCTTGTTATCCTGTTAGGATGCCATGTGCTTCAGAAAAACAAGGATTCACCCAGTACAAAATAAAATAGTAAGTAAACCAAAGCATCAAAAACTTTAATGCAAGTAGCATTTTTAGGTTACTTCACATACTTTCGGGTGTCTGCCTCTAAGTATTTTCCAGCCAATTTGTGTCACTAGGTGGTCAATGGCCTAATGGGTAGGGCTGCTATGTTGAGGGAAGTGGGTTAATAACCATCTGATGGACCTGCTTGGATCTCTGGGTATGTGACTCAGAGTATGTGCCTCTTCAATGAACCTCTTTCACGCCATCGTGGGCAACTGCTGCTTGTGTTGGCAAGCAGCAGTAGCAGCTCAAACAGTAAGATAACTGTTGACGTTAATGCGATTACCACTACACATCAGATTCGCTTGCTGTGTCCCAGACCTACTCAGCTGAATGTGTACATAAGACACAAAGTCAGGGTGTGCCAACTGCCCACCTCATTAAATAATTTAATCGACTCGCAAATCAAAGGCTATGCAAAATCGCAAAGGAGGCACTTAATGCTACCAGTTTTACTAAATCTTAAGAAGAATACCTCCCGGCAATACATTCTCCTGGCAACAGTGCATTTGATCATGGTGACGCTAGATGATGAATGGCCAAAGAATTCACCTTTCGCATTCCGGCTGTGGCGTCTCCAGGCTCATTTTGATTCTGAAAACAGATGTCAGTATTAAAATGTGATGCCACGATAACTCAAAAGCAACAATCAAAACATCTATATGGACGATTAGGCCGACATAAATGGATGGATATAAATGACTGATTGAAAACATTAAAGCATGGCTGCTCTTGCCACTGGCAGTGTGAGGTGGGCAAATAAATTATTTTTAATTTCTCTCCAAAATTTTTAAAATTATTTTGCTCATCTACTGAACTGTTGTGGCCACATCTTAAAGGTAGCTCGTTCATATAAAACTAGTGTTGCATTTTTTTACTCCCCGTCTAACTGCTGCTACTGCAATTTGCTTACTCTCTTAAGTATTCCACAGAACTGCTCCACCAACAAACCATTGTTCCAAGCTTATATCAAAGCATCATTTAGTTCACAAGGATACGCTCCCCTTTCACTCTCTCTCCTCTTTAGAGTGTGAATTCAAAGCAAAAATAACTTATTGACATAGCTGTCTACTTCTATCTCATAAAAAGCCTTGCTAATTTTTTACATTTGTCGATAACGCCTACATGCCACTGGAAGCACAGTGGGACGACACGGCAAATATGCCCAAGCATCTCGTTCCTTTACTGATTTTCGAACTTAGTTAAATCAATGAGTTACTGAAGGGCCAAAGGCTGAAACTTCACACGATGACGTTATTTTGAATGTTTCATCCCTCTAAAGCAGAACATAGAATCCCACAGAATCTGCCTTTTCCATGAATATAGAGCGCCTACGCGAAGGCGTTAGCGCGAAGTACTCGATGGCGTCGAAGGGAGATAATGGCTAAAAAAAAAAGTTCACCGCGCGCCTACCGGCGGAAAACAAACCACACATAACCTGATGATTTCACAGCATTCGCTGCCATCAGCCCTTTCTTATCTCACCTATCACATAGAATCACATATACGCCCTTGCAATTCTTTATTATTATCGCGCCACAGCGCGTGTCTACCGCACGGCGTGTCAGCGGACTCTGGGCACTCGATCCTGAAGCGAACAGCGCAGCAGAATACATTCGAACGGCAAAACGCCCCGCGCATATTTTCGCCGATCCCGACACGCCATGTAGTAGATGCACGTCAATGGACGGCGTTGCGCGAACGAAATATACTTGATTACAGTACAGTTCAGATTACTTCACGTCGCATTGTTTCCACCAAAACGGCAAAGCACGAGCGCTCATTAATAAGGCTAATTTCAATCGGTGCTGGAACACCGTGCCAAAAAAACGTGGCGCACACAACATGCCCTGTTTCAGCTGGCTCCACACAGCTGCTCACCAAAACGGCAGAGCACGAGCGCTCATTAATAAGGCTAATTTCAATCGGTGCTGGAACACCGTACCAAAAAAACGTGGCGCACACAACATGCCCTGTTTTAGCTGGCTCCACACAGCTGCTCACCAAAACGGCAGAGCACGAGCGCTCATTAATAAGGCTAATTTCAATCGGTGCTGGAACACCGTACCAAAAATCGTGGCACGCACAACAAGCCTTTTTTTTTGGCTGGCTCCACACAGCTGCTCACCAAAACGGCAGAGCCCACGAGCGCTCATTAATAAGGCTAATTTCAATCGGTGCTGAAACACCGTACCAAAAATCGTGGCGCGCACAACATGCCCTGTTTTAGCTGGCTCCACATAGCTGCTTTACGTCGCCGCAAGCGCGCTGTGAAGTTAAATCAGGACAAAACTTCATGCTCAATATAACAAATCTAGTGCTGCACAACCAATTCTCGCAACGGAAGGATAGTACTAGTAATGAAAACGAGCACAGAAGCGCGTGGAAGACACGCACGGGCTCTCTACGCACTTTTGCTGAAAGCGTCGCAATGAACGAGCAAGTGGAATTCGAAACACTCACTCACCTTCGATTTGGCTGAGTCGGAGGCGATCATGGTGATCTTCGAGGCAACGTGTAGCCCATAAAGAGCGAGCAACAGGTTGAAATATACAAAAGATGTCACAGCGAGGCAAAGGGCACAGAAAACGCAGCAAACTCATCACGCAACCAGCACACATACCGCCGCACGCACAAAGTTCTGGAATGCTCCAAAGAGTCAACAGCGCAAGCGCGCATTCACACAAAAACGCGCATACAAATCCACGCTTTCATAGACATGAATTGCAATATTTATTAACAAATATTCTAATATAAAGGTATTTCTTAACAATTTATGTGGTTTGCAGGAGTATGAAAGTTTTCTGCTTAGCTTCCTTGAGGAACTATTTTCTTTATCGCGGTAGCGCAGTGCGCCGGCCGGGCACGTACGGCGCGCGCGGGAAATAGTGCAAAATTCAAACGGCGCAAATGTCGCGCCCTGTGTGCGCGCACAGTTTTCATCGTTTGTATTAAAAAGAAACATTTATTTTAATACGTGAAGCAACCGGCGCGAAATAAACTACGGACCAACAACGTACACAATTGTCGCTGTTCGTGCTTGTTAGTTTGACATCATGACAAACGGTAGACAGCATGCCGTCCCATTGATTAAACATTTGTACCTGTGCTTCTGCGCTATGATTTGCCACCGGCAAAGTATAACAGCGTAGATTGTGCGTGGTGGCCAAGCAGTTTCCCAACACACTGGCCAGCACCCCGTCTCTACGTGTTACAAAAAAGACCTAGGCTTTCATGTAAAATATGGACACCACGTCGCAGAGATCACCCAAACTTGTTTCATTCTATTGTGCGCTAAGGGCTACCAACTAAACGAAACGCACTCTTTAAAAACATATTTGTTTATTATGCTTGCATACTACTTTTCCCACCATCTTGCCCATATTGAACATGGAGGCAATGCCGTTTTCTGACACAGACAGGGCACTGGCCACTTACAATAGAAGCCGATGGGAATCCAGGAGGTGCCCAATCATCGGTCATTGGTCACTGCTTGTTGAGACGTTTGTCTTGTGCTCCAATTTTGTGTCTATATATATATATATATATATATATATATATATATATATATATACATAGGGTGGTCATACGGAATTTTTAGAAATCGCCTGTGGCAGGTAGCATAATTCTTATCATTGAGCTGGGTTAAGCGATGAGGCGGACATTAGTAGCACGCGCAATCGAAACATAGATTCAGCTAATTAACAAAAAATCACTAATTAACTTCTTATTTTATTACTTTACGACACATATTGCGATTTACGAATTTGAGCCGGTGAGCTTGTCAGGCGTATCCACTTGGAATGAATTTCCAGAATGACACCAATTTGGAGATATGCGCCATCAAACTCGCCGCAAAAATGCACTTTTGTTACTCTTACTTTGTTACCAAAATGCTGTTTTATACATTAAAGCACAAAAGTAACTAAAACGCCCACATATTTCGTCCCACACTTTGGGACGATCTCGAAACTGGTGTTATCCTGGAAATTCATTTTATGTGGATGCATCTTGCAAACTCACCGGCTACAATTCATATATTGCAATATGTCATAAAATAATTAACTAAGAAGTTCATTAGTCATTTTTTGTTAATTATTAGAATATTAGTTTCAATTTCTTGTGTTACTAATGTCCGTTTCTTCGAATAACCAAGCTAAGCGATAAGATTTATGGTACCTAGCTGCTACAAGTGATTTTTAAAAATTTTCGTAACTTTCTTGCACTGACACTTAAATATATGCAAATTCCACGTAGCTGGACAGAACCAAGGTAATGTTTTTTGCCGTCGCTTACAGATACTCAAATTTTTGCATTAGATAAATAATTAGATAATCATTATAAATAATAATTATTATTCAATTAATAATAAATAATTAGCTTCTCGGATATTATATTTAGATGAAAAGTGTCAATCAGAAAATTATAGAGCAACAGGAAAAAACTCCCGATACAGCTTCTGTTGCCCAATACGTGGTACATAAAAGTGTTTTCCGAGCGTGAAAGAAGCCCGCGGATACACGCATAGTGCCTCGAGCGGCTAGTTTTGCGGCAATTTTGCGTGTATTCGCGGGCTTCTTTCACGGTCGGAAAAAAAAGAAAAAGAAAAAAATCACTTTTCTGTTGCACGTATTGAACAATAGAAAGCTGTATCGGGAGTTTTTAGTGGCAGAAGCGTCGAGTGCCATTTGTTCTTTGGACAGTACTTCCGGTTCACCTCCTGAGATGATCAGGAGGTGAAAATAAATCGAAAAAAATAGTACAGTACAAAATTCACGAATTTCATTATAGATATGATATCAGAGCATAAGTTTAGCTATATGTTGAGTCACTGAAGTCTCTGGAATAATTAGAATTAATTAGCTGAGACGACCGGGGACGCAATCCAAGTAAATCAGAAAAAAGAAAAAAAAAATGGTTCAGTTCAGAATTCATGACTTTCATTATAGATATATCAAAGCATAAGTTTTGTTGCAAGCTGACTTGCTGAAGTGTCTGGGATAATTATAACTAATTAGCTGAGACGAGATTAAAAATAAATTAGGAAACAAATTAAAAAATAATACAGTGCAAAATCCATCGGTTTCTTTAGAGACATGATATCAAAGCATAAGCTTAGTTCAAGTTGAGTTACTGAAGTGTCTGGAATAATTATAATTCATCAGGAATCAATTATTACTGCTTACCAAAGCACAGAACACCAACGCCGGGATGCGAGTGCCAAAAAGAAACACCTAAGTCAAAGTTTAAGGTTGCCTACTCTTTTAAGCATGAAATGCTTTTAGCTCCCGTTGTCGGCGATCTTCAAGTGACCTTGAGCCAAAAGTCAAAGCTCTTATCCGGGCACTCAAAACGAGAACATGCCGGCAAGTTGAAAATGAAATTTAGTCACCCGTAGGCACGAGTACAACTGTGGTATGGACGTAGAGTGCAATATAACGTACCGTACATGCAATACATTGTACTTGATATAAACAAAACATATGAGCAAACAAAAAAGTAAATGGTGTCTGCTTGACACTGGCTTTGCCACAAATCAAAAACCACTATGACAAGTTGCGAGAACAAAACGAGATCATCCGAGCAACCAGTCAAACTTGAAAAAATGCAGTCTCTGGCACAAACCCTTTACTAAACATGCTAGTTACTCTCCAAACAAATTACAAAAAAATATTGCTTGCGAGTTCTTCCCAATGTTTCTTGACAAGCTGTAACTTCTATTACGCTGAAGTTTTATTTGTCTTTTCCAATAGCGACGTTCAAAAGGCATAGATGATGTAATAGTTCAGCGGAAATCCGCTAGGTGGAGATAAGTAATTAAAGAGAAACTGAGACTTCCACCCAAATGTAGCAATTCGCTACTATGGAAACCCAACCGGGTTCCTCGAAAGAAAACTTCGCAGTTGAAGAAAAATTCGTCCTGGTCCGGGACTCGAACCCGGGACCACCGCCTTTCCGGGGCAGCCGCTCTACCATCTGAGCTAACCAGGCGGCTAGCAGATGGCAGGGCGAAGTCGAATTTGTCGACAACTCGAAGCAAAGGCAAGTATATGATGTAATAGTTCAGCGGAAATCCGCTAGGTGGAGATAAGTAATTAAAGAGAAACTGAGACTTCCACCCAAATGTAGCAATTCGCTACTATGGAAACCCAACCGGGTTCCTCGAAAGAAAACTTCGCAGTTGAAGAAAAATTCGTCCTGGTCCGGGACTCGAACCCGGGACAACCGCCTTTCCGGGGCAGCCGCTCTACCATCTGAGCTAACCAGGCGGCTAGCAGATGGCAGGGCGAAGTCGAATTTGTCGACAACTCGAAGCAAAGGCAAGTATATGATGTAATAGTTCAGCGGAAATCCGCTAGGTGGAGATAAGTAATTAAAGAGAAACTGAGACTTCCACCCAAATGTAGCAATTCGCTACTATGGAAACCCAACCGGGTTCCTCGAAAGAAAACTTCGCAGTTGAAGAAAAATTCGTCCTGGTCCGGGACTCGAACCCGGGACCACCGCCTTTCCGGGGCAGCCGCTCTACCATCTGAGCTAACCAGGCGGCTAGCAGATGGCAGGGCGAAGTCGAATTTGTCGACAACTCGAAGCAAAGGCAAGTATATGATGTAATAGTTCAGCGGAAATCCGCTAGGTGGAGATAAGTAATTAAAGAGAAACTGAGACTTCCACCCAAATGTAGCAATTCGCTACTATGGAAACCCAACCGGGTTCCTCGAAAGAAAACTTCGCAGTTGAAGAAAAATTCGTCCTGGTCCGGGACTCGAACCCGGGACCACCGCCTTTCCGGGGCAGCCGCTCTACCATCTGAGCTAACCAGGCGGCTAGCAGATGGCAGGGCGAAGTCGAATTTGTCGACAACTCGAAGCAAAGGCAAGTATATGATGTAATAGTTCAGCGGAAATCCGCTAGGTGGAGATAAGTAATTAAAGAGAAACTGAGACTTCCACCCAAATGTAGCAATTCGCTACTATGGAAACCCAACCGGGTTCCTCGAAAGAAAACTTCGCAGTTGAAGAAAAATTCGTCCTGGTCCGGGACTCGAACCCGGGACCACCGCCTTTCCGGGGCAGCCGCTCTACCATCTGAGCTAACCAGGCGGCTAGCAGATGGCAGGGCGAAGTCGAATTTGTCGACAACTCGAAGCAAAGGCAAGTATATGATGTAATAGTTCAGCGGAAATCCGCTAGGTGGAGATAAGTAATTAAAGAGAAACTGAGACTTCCACCCAAATGTAGCAATTCGCTACTATGGAAACCCAACCGGGTTCCTCGAAAGAAAACTTCGCAGTTGAAGAAAAATTCGTCCTGGTCCGGGACTCGAACCCGGGACCACCGCCTTTCCGGGGCAGCCGCTCTACCATCTGAGCTAACCAGGCGGCTAGCAGATGGCAGGGCGAAGTCGAATTTGTCGACAACTCGAAGCAAAGGCAAGTATATGATGTAATAGTTCAGCGGAAATCCGCTAGGTGGAGATAAGTAATTAAAGAGAAACTGAGACTTCCACCCAAATGTAGCAATTCGCTACTATGGAAACCCAACCGGGTTCCTCGAAAGAAAACTTCGCAGTTGAAGAAAAATTCGTCCTGGTCCGGGACTCGAACCCGGGACCACCGCCTTTCCGGGGCAGCCGCTCTACCATCTGAGCTAACCAGGCGGCTAGCAGATGGCAGGGCGAAGTCGAATTTGTCGACAACTCGAAGCAAAGGCAAGTATATGATGTAATAGTTCAGCGGAAATCCGCTAGGTGGAGATAAGTAATTAAAGAGAAACTGAGACTTCCACCCAAATGTAGCAATTCGCTACTATGGAAACCCAACCGGGTTCCTCGAAAGAAAACTTCGCAGTTGAAGAAAAATTCGTCCTGGTCCGGGACTCGAACCCGGGACCACCGCCTTTCCGGGGCAGCCGCTCTACCATCTGAGCTAACCAGGCGGCTAGCAGATGGCAGGGCGAAGTCGAATTTGTCGACAACTCGAAGCAAAGGCAAGTATATGATGTAATAGTTCAGCGGAAATCCGCTAGGTGGAGATAAGTAATTAAAGAGAAACTGAGACTTCCACCCAAATGTAGCAATTCGCTACTATGGAAACCCAACCGGGTTCCTCGAAAGAAAACTTCGCAGTTGAAGAAAAATTCGTCCTGGTCCGGGACTCGAACCCGGGACCACCGCCTTTCCGGGGCAGCCGCTCTACCATCTGAGCTAACCAGGCGGCTAGCAGATGGCAGGGCGAAGTCGAATTTGTCGACAACTCGAAGCAAAGGCAAGTATATGATGTAATAGTTCAGCGGAAATCCGCTAGGTGGAGATAAGTAATTAAAGAGAAACTGAGACTTCCACCCAAATGTAGCAATTCGCTACTATGGAAACCCAACCGGGTTCCTCGAAAGAAAACTTCGCAGTTGAAGAAAAATTCGTCCTGGTCCGGGACTCGAACCCGGGACCACCGCCTTTCCGGGGCAGCCGCTCTACCATCTGAGCTAACCAGGCGGCTAGCAGATGGCAGGGCGAAGTCGAATTTGTCGACAACTCGAAGCAAAGGCAAGTATATGATGTAATAGTTCAGCGGAAATCCGCTAGGTGGAGATAAGTAATTAAAGAGAAACTGAGACTTCCACCCAAATGTAGCAATTCGCTACTATGGAAACCCAACCGGGTTCCTCGAAAGAAAACTTCGCAGTTGAAGAAAAATTCGTCCTGGTCCGGGACTCGAACCCGGGACCACCGCCTTTCCGGGGCAGCCGCTCTACCATCTGAGCTAACCAGGCGGCTAGCAGATGGCAGGGCGAAGTCGAATTTGTCGACAACTCGAAGCAAAGGCAAGTATATGATGTAATAGTTCAGCGGAAATCCGCTAGGTGGAGATAAGTAATTAAAGAGAAACTGAGACTTCCACCCAAATGTAGCAATTCGCTACTGCTATTCGCTACTGCGTAGCAATTCGCCATCTGCTAGCCGCCTGGTTAGCTCAGATGGTAGAGCGGCTGCCCCGGAAAGGCGGTGGTCCCGGGTTCGAGTCCCGGACCAGGACGAATTTTTCTTCAACTGCGAAGTTTTCTTTCGAGGAACCCGGTTGGGTTTCCATAGTAGCGAATTGCTACATTTGGGTGGAAGTCTCAGTTTCTCTTTAATTACTTATCTCCACCTAGCGGATTTCCGCTGAACTATTACATCATATACTTGCCTTTGCTTCGAGTTGTCGACAAATTCGACTTCGCCCTGCCATCTGCTAGCCGCCTGGTTAGCTCAGATGGTAGAGCGGCTGCCCCGGAAAGGCGGTGGTCCCGGGTTCGAGTCCCGGACCAGGACGAATTTTTCTTCAACTGCGAAGTTTTCTTTCGAGGAACCCGGTTGGGTTTCCATAGTAGCGAATTGCTACATTTGGGTGGAAGTCTCAGTTTCTCTTTAATTACTTATCTCCACCTAGCGGATTTCCGCTGAACTATTACATCATATACTTGCCTTTGCTTCGAGTTGTCGACAAATTCGACTTCGCCCTGCCATCTGCTAGCCGCCTGGTTAGCTCAGATGGTAGAGCGGCTGCCCCGGAAAGGCGGTGGTCCCGGGTTCGAGTCCCGGACCAGGACGAATTTTTCTTCAACTGCGAAGTTTTCTTTCGAGGAACCCGGTTGGGTTTCCATAGTAGCGAATTGCTACATTTGGGTGGAAGTCTCAGTTTCTCTTTAATTACTTATCTCCACCTAGCGGATTTCCGCTGAACTATTACATCATATACTTGCCTTTGCTTCGAGTTGTCGACAAATTCGACTTCGCCCTGCCATCTGCTAGCCGCCTGGTTAGCTCAGATGGTAGAGCGGCTGCCCCGGAAAGGCGGTGGTCCCGGGTTCGAGTCCCGGACCAGGACGAATTTTTCTTCAACTGCGAAGTTTTCTTTCGAGGAACCCGGTTGGGTTTCCATAGTAGCGAATTGCTACATTTGGGTGGAAGTCTCAGTTTCTCTTTAATTACTTATCTCCACCTAGCGGATTTCCGCTGAACTATTACATCATATACTTGCCTTTGCTTCGAGTTGTCGACAAATTCGACTTCGCCCTGCCATCTGCTAGCCGCCTGGTTAGCTCAGATGGTAGAGCGGCTGCCCCGGAAAGGCGGTGGTCCCGGGTTCGAGTCCCGGACCAGGACGAATTTTTCTTCAACTGCGAAGTTTTCTTTCGAGGAACCCGGTTGGGTTTCCATAGTAGCGAATTGCTACATTTGGGTGGAAGTCTCAGTTTCTCTTTAATTACTTATCTCCACCTAGCGGATTTCCGCTGAACTATTACATCATATACTTGCCTTTGCTTCGAGTTGTCGACAAATTCGACTTCGCCCTGCCATCTGCTAGCCGCCTGGTTAGCTCAGATGGTAGAGCGGCTGCCCCGGAAAGGCGGTGGTCCCGGGTTCGAGTCCCGGACCAGGACGAATTTTTCTTCAACTGCGAAGTTTTCTTTCGAGGAACCCGGTTGGGTTTCCATAGTAGCGAATTGCTACATTTGGGTGGAAGTCTCAGTTTCTCTTTAATTACTTATCTCCACCTAGCGGATTTCCGCTGAACTATTACATCATATACTTGCCTTTGCTTCGAGTTGTCGACAAATTCGACTTCGCCCTGCCATCTGCTAGCCGCCTGGTTAGCTCAGATGGTAGAGCGGCTGCCCCGGAAAGGCGGTGGTCCCGGGTTCGAGTCCCGGACCAGGACGAATTTTTCTTCAACTGCGAAGTTTTCTTTCGAGGAACCCGGTTGGGTTTCCATAGTAGCGAATTGCTACATTTGGGTGGAAGTCTCAGTTTCTCTTTAATTACTTATCTCCACCTAGCGGATTTCCGCTGAACTATTACATCATATACTTGCCTTTGCTTCGAGTTGTCGACAAATTCGACTTCGCCCTGCCATCTGCTAGCCGCCTGGTTAGCTCAGATGGTAGAGCGGCTGCCCCGGAAAGGCGGTGGTCCCGGGTTCGAGTCCCGGACCAGGACGAATTTTTCTTCAACTGCGAAGTTTTCTTTCGAGGAACCCGGTTGGGTTTCCATAGTAGCGAATTGCTACATTTGGGTGGAAGTCTCAGTTTCTCTTTAATTACTTATCTCCACCTAGCGGATTTCCGCTGAACTATTACATCATATACTTGCCTTTGCTTCGAGTTGTCGACAAATTCGACTTCGCCCTGCCATCTGCTAGCCGCCTGGTTAGCTCAGATGGTAGAGCGGCTGCCCCGGAAAGGCGGTGGTCCCGGGTTCGAGTCCCGGACCAGGACGAATTTTTCTTCAACTGCGAAGTTTTCTTTCGAGGAACCCGGTTGGGTTTCCATAGTAGCGAATTGCTACATTTGGGTGGAAGTCTCAGTTTCTCTTTAATTACTTATCTCCACCTAGCGGATTTCCGCTGAACTATTACATCATATACTTGCCTTTGCTTCGAGTTGTCGACAAATTCGACTTCGCCCTGCCATCTGCTAGCCGCCTGGTTAGCTCAGATGGTAGAGCGGCTGCCCCGGAAAGGCGGTGGTCCCGGGTTCGAGTCCCGGACCAGGACGAATTTTTCTTCAACTGCGAAGTTTTCTTTCGAGGAACCCGGTTGGGTTTCCATAGTAGCGAATTGCTACATTTGGGTGGAAGTCTCAGTTTCTCTTTAAAAGGCATAGATACAGGGGTAGCTAAAGTGGGCCCATCCTGGAGGCAGTGCAGAAAGGGTCCAAGCGCAATGTCGCATATCCCCTGTGGGCACGGGGACCTGTAACGCTTCTTTGAACTGCCCCTGTCATACGTGGGACCCAAAGAGACAAAGTCAAGAGCTCTTCCTCTGTCGAGAAAATGGAGTCTCTTATAAAAATGAGTATTGATATGTTGTTGGCATATTGTTGAGAAATTGTTGACACAATATCCTTTCAATAATGCCTCAATAGTTATTGAACGTACACAACAATACCTCAACAATAAAGTTGTTGAGCGCTTCACAACAGTAAAGTCATTGACTAATTGTTGTTGACATATTATTGAATAATGTTGAATATTATTGAGAATTGTTGAGCAATATTGACATTGAATATATATCTGAAAGCAAAGCTTGTCGCCGTAAGCATCTTACGTAAGCAAAGGCATATCTTACGTAAGCAAAGCTTGTCGTCGGATTCTAGTAAGCGAAGCTTGTCGTCCGATTGTAGCATGCTGATTCTAGCGTGACGGCTTCCGAAGCCCAGGCAAAACGTCAGCGAAGAGCCGCCGAACCTGAATTTAGGGCAAACGAAGCGGAACGCCTGCGGCAGCGTCGTCTTGCCACAAGCTCCCCCAGTTACGACTTGAGAGATAGGCCTTTGGTTCGAGTTATGTGACACTCTATATATTTAGTGGTGGTTAAGTGAACAATAAAACAATATATATGTGTAAAACACATACACACCTATGCGTGTGTGTTTCAGACATAGATTCAATGTCAATATTGCTCAACAATTCTCAATAGTACTCAACATTATTCAACAATATGTCAACAACAATTAGTCAATGACTTTACTGTTGTGAAGCGCTCAACAACTTTATTGTTGAGGTATTGTTGTGTACGTTCAATAAGTATTGAGATATTATTGAAAGGATATTGTGTCAACAATTCCTCAACAATATGCCAACAACATTTCAATAGTCATTTTTATAAGGGAATGCCGTAGTAATGTATATTATGATGATGCTGAGTAAGTTTACGCTGGGTGATTACGTTTGTCGCTATCACTACGGCAGTCAACCGCAATACGAAGCACTTGTGGTATCAAAATACACTTGCCCTGCGCGAGTTGCTTGAAGATCATTTTGCCAGCCAAGTTTGCCTCTCTGGTACGTAGGCATACCGTAGAAAAGTGAAATAAGGAGCAAATCAGCTTTTCTTCATCTAAATATCACCTTCATGTTTCTGTTGTCCGAGTACAAAGTGCGTAAGGCAGGAGAGGTCGCTTTAAAGTTTCAGTCCTAAACTACAGCCCAGTTTCATTGGAGTTTTATAGTAAAAGTCGAAAATCCAGAAGTAAGGATCAGAAATGAAGGCTTAAATACTTCATCATTGCGTTCTAAACAAACCCGAAAACTTCAGGTAACCGGATTGAGATTTTCTCTCACACCCTACACATCTCATCTTTCTGTAAAAAAAATGCAGAATAGCAAACAAAGGCGTAAACTGTTTCGAGCAGACACGCTGCAAGATACAATTTTTTAACGGTCAACAGCAGCCCTAGCAGCACTCTGCTGTATACGATATATTTTGTCGTGGCAGAGAATGAAGGAAACGGAGCTGCAAAAACAAAATATATTGTACACAAAAAAGCGAAAAAAATACAGTTTTCTATTGCTTGTGCATTTCGTTCTTTCCAGTTCTCTTTAGCCCAAAGGTATTTCGCTCGATCTCCAAGTACTAAAACTTTAGTCGAAAGAGTGGAAAAATTGATACCACTATTTTCAGTAGGCGAAAGCCGGCTTTGAGCTGATGGCTTGCCTGGCATCCTGGCTGTTATATAGAGGAGCACTTCCTCAGCCCTCATTTTCTTCCGAAAAGCTTGCCGCCTTGCGCCTTTTCGTTCACATCCCATCTGCCATGATACCGTGCAATGGAGGGTTCAATAAACTGTTTCTTTACTGAATTGAGGTAAAACAAAAGTGTTCTTTCAGGGCTGCTGAAAAATGTCGGTGTAATCACCTTTGTGGGAAGAGGACGGGAAAGAAAAAAAAATGACTTCAGCAGAAAGGTTGAACTTCTGTTGGGTGCGATAGCAAGATACAGAATATAGTAAGATTCCATCGATCAATAACCGATCACTGCTAATAAATTGGGAACTACAGCGGATGAAGCTTTTCCGAAAAAACGCAGCATGAATACCGTGTCACTGAACTAAGAAGGCTATCTTGCCGACGGGTATGTCACGGTAGCAAGGGTATATATACTATGAAAAAAAATGTTCTATTAAGATGCCACATTCGAACATGATAGAACCTTATGTAATGGATTGAAGGGCTGAGGCCTCCTTATCCCGTTAGTAATTTGGTTCCCTATTATAAAGTCCACCAGCGGCAGGACAACATGTGCGCGTAGCAGTTCTGGACATAGCGATTCCTTTCGCCACTCTTCCAATATGCAGAGAATTGCGATGGTCCCTACTAGTAATATGCATGGTAGGACGACGTGATTCTCCTTGCTCTTCTAATCTGTGAATTTACTCAGAGATGGGCCAAAATAAAAATTGTTATAATTATTCGATCAAAATTATTAACGTACCCGTGGAACACTTCGTGGCATTGGTACTGGCACACGTTAGAAATGGTATAACACACATGCATAGATTCATATAGATCAACAAACAGGAAAAAAGATGCATGTTCCATACAATTGTTGTTTACAACAAATACCATACCTATTATAACACAACATAGCATACCAAAACGTAACAGATCATAAAATAGCATACCATAGCATACCATAGCAAATCATGTCATTAATGACAAAACTCATCGATATTTTGGGAAGTCTGGACACCAAGCACCCGGTAACATGAAACAAGGTGGACGCATACTAACAAACAAGAACCAAGAGTACACATGTCATACATCAACAGCCCACCACATAACATACAAACAAAAATTGGCATTTCTAGAATTAAATCACGAAATGGGCTCGAGTGCTGCTTAAAAAGCTGGCAAATGTATGTGGAAAATGTCAATTTTGTGTGAGTGCTCCTTGCATGCCCGCAGAATCGTGGCCAACGGATTCTTTGAGACGCCAGAATTAGACACATGAAAAGGTATAGGCACCGTAGTAATACTAATGTATGACTAAAAATATACTTCTGCCTCGACTACTACTACTACTACTACTACTACTACTACTACTACTACTACTACTACTACTAATAATAATAATAATAATAATAATAATAAAATAAGAATAATAATAATAGTAATAATAAAAGTACCGACAGGTCCTGTAACCGTACCAACTGATCTACTCGTGGAATTGTTGAGCAGGAACAACAATTCAAAACTGCTTGGTCATCTCGCAGCACTGGTGTATACACAGAGAAGGCCCATCCCCCCCCCCCCCCCCCTTGGGAATGGCAGCACTGAATTCAGCGCTCACAATATATCCAAGTTGCGAGCCACCCCCCTCCCACCTTCTTTCCCGGACGTATTGATACCCCCCCCCCCCCCCCCCACCACCACCACCACCCCCATGGACCTGCTTTGAGTCCGCCCCTGTCTCACAGGCGGGCCTCACACGACTGCAAGCTAGATTGAAGCAGCATTTTTGCTCGACTTTGCTACGCTAGCTCGAACAATGGTGTCCCGGGAATAAAAATGCTGATTAGATGTGCCCAGTTTTAAGAGCGGAGCTTTCAATTTTCATGGTAAATTTTTGGTAGCTTCGATAGACTCATTTATTTATCACGTTGCCTTTAACATTGAATTTTAAAGCACATACCTACGGGTGTTCACATAATAGAGGCACAGACAAAAGACTAGTAGTTCGGCTTAACTAAGTGTCTGCTGCTACCTGAAATAGGTCATTGTCAATTATGCGGTTTGTTTATGAGTTCGCCGATGAATAAAAGGCATATTACCTGGCTCTCCGGCAGCAATCAACGTGTGCTGCCTCTTTTTTAGGACAAATATTGCTGGAAAATATTTGTAAACCATGGGCGCTATAACGTAAAATGATTCCAAACTGTTTTGATTCCAAACTCCTGACGTCAAATTTACGCAACCACCGACGCAAGCATCGGGTGGAGACCTGCAGCGTTGTCTGAACAACCCAATCAAACTCTCTGCTCGTTAATAGGCAGTCACCTTTCTTTGTTCGCTTTCAAAACCAATTACACTGTCTACACTCAGCGGTTTTTCTTATCTAATTGGCTGACAAGAGGCGAGGAGCACGCTCTAGTGGATAGGGTTTCGATGGGGCCGAGCCAGCACAGTGAAAATAGATAACCGCATGAAGAGGGTGGTGCCGGCTTCTCCGATTGGTCCGCTTCGCCTACTTAGCTTGCGGTGGCTGGTCGAAAATCGCGGCGGCGTGCAACGGAAGGATAAGAATGCCGCTAAAACGGATCCTCAGCAAGGAAGAGTTATCAGAGCGATGTTGTATGCATGCCGAAAGGGCAAGATAACGTTTCACTGCCACGCAAAAAGGTTTATCATGCGCAAATAAATACATGCTCATAGGCAGGTTCGAGTAGCGAGGGCCTGAGCGATCGGCGGGCAGCCATCTTTGATTCCTTTCGGAACGGGGCAGTCTGTGGCTATTCAGAAAAATTTTCAGTTTTGTTCGGCATATTAATGCATTTTTTTCGCGTACGCGTCACTTCGACCTGGTGAGTTATCGCGGTTTTGTGAGGTCGCGTGACAGATAGGCGAAGTGGGCGTAACCAGAAAACATTGGACCAATAGCAGAGGGCTAATGGTGAAAAGGCGTCGAATCAGGACTGATTATTTTTCTTTTGTGCGGTTTCATCACGTATAATCAGTCTATACACGTTATATCAGATGGGGAGCTATCGCGGTTTTCGTGACGTCGCGTGACAGACAGGCGATGTTGGGAGTGGCCCTAAAATGTTTTCACCAATCGTGGAGGCTGATTGCAAAAATTGAAATCAACAGTTTGGAATAATTTTACGTTATAGCGCCCCATATTGAGAACCACCCAATACACTTTTCTTTCCTTCAATGCTTCCTTTCTTTCTGTCTTTGCTTCTATGAGGAGTGGTGCATCATCTGTATTTAAAGTTACCTGAGCGAAATGAGCTTGGTAATTCAAATCTAGGAAGATTCTGTCTTCAATAAAACAAAAACAAGGCAACCTAACGAAGCAGCTACGACAGTTACAGCTCTCGTGTCATTATACCATGGTGTTTGTGGTAGCCCGGGTAGCAATATGTTTACAGGGCAAATTTGATCTTGCATCTTCCATGCTTATTTACAAGTTGCCATTGTTAGCTTAAAGCCACAGCTGTAGTTAGTCAATGGAAAAGTAATAGCATGGGTTAGAATGCATCCTTTCAAATGTGCGCCTTTCCTATTGGTGACCTGCATCTCCGTAATTTCTAAACACATCAGATCGATATGATAGGTGTGGGAGGTGGACAATAGGCCGACTGTCATGCGCCTGCTTCGGTAGCGGTTAGCGTTTCTCTATTGCCTATATTTCTTGTTCTTCCCTAGGAAGAATAAGTATTCCGCAGTACGTTACTTGTGGCGGCTAACATTTCGTAAAAGCTGTCTTACATTGTACCGTCTCCATGATCGACACAGGTCCAACAGGTTTTAACATTTCTTCGCCATAGCACGAAGGTCATGGAAGTTTTAAAATACACCACATGAGATAGGCATCCGTACGTACGACTGCACCATACTTGCTCACAGATGATGACAGAATGCGCGTTTCTCTCGATTACGCCCATCCACTGCCTATGCTAAACCGAACAACTGCCAAGTTGTAAACTCGCACCGAACTGCCGTTGTGGAACTCCTGTCGTCACCGTGATACGATCGCCGCAATAAACACCACTGCTCGCCTTGCTCAAACAATTTGGCCCACCTGGTAACGCGTTGTGGAACCCTAAGGAATGCTGGATAGCCAGCAACCTGCAAGGAGATTCCCACAACATCAACTGCCATAGTTCGTAAGATCTGCATAATTTATGGTTGCTAAAGTTTAGACAGCACATGGGAGTAGATAAATGAAAGAATGATAAACTGCCTTTCGAGCTTACCATCAAGCACAGCACCGTTATATGTTACCAACGCGCTTTGAAGACAACGGGCAATGTTGATTAATGAAAAATAGAAGTAATATTTCGAAAAAAACAAAGTAAGGCAACCCGTTTCGCCTCTTAACAAATTATATAATTGATAAAATCGCTTCACTGCATCCTTTAGATTTTTGCAGGATGTGATCATTTATTTAGAACGGAAATGTACAAGCAGAAAAAAGCGTGCGCTTCTATAAAAAAATAAATAGCACCATTGCTCACTGACCGCAAAGCTTCCCACCCTGCAACAAATATGGATGTGAATTCAAATTGAGATGGTCGGCACGGTATGCGCGAAGTGATGGATTGAATTTCAGTTACGCGATCATCTCTTCATGTTTCATGATTTCTTGCTTAATTTATATCACAAATGTGAGAAATGTTCTAACATAAGGTGCTCTCTGCTGTTTTGCATAAAGTTTTTGTTTCTATTTGTCTAGGTCAACCACAAAGCGACAGTATTAGGAAAGTTTTTCAGCGACCATCGCATGTCATTGACTAAATTTTGACGTACATTTCTTTCTGTTAGCAAGCGCATTTGTGGCGGGGTTCTCACGATGTTCCCATGAAAAAAAAAGATAATGCATGCTGTGACACTATGGCGTACACTTGCACGCATAGAGCATTGGCGCGAGACGAAGAATGAGAGACGCTGAAGCCATAGTTGCGTATGATGACGACGTATCTTCTTCCTGTAATATTTTCAAAACTCAATACTTGTTTCTAACGGCTAAAGAGATCTATGCGTTCAGCCAAAGAGATTTACCGGGAAACTCAGCCTCGGCACCCCACGGTCCTTCACGTGATGAACTTCTTGGCAATTCTACCTCGTCATTGCTAGCACGTCATCATTCTAGATGATTCCAAATAAAATTATCTCAACTCACTCTTTCATACGTGCCCCGCCAGCTGACTTTCCGCTGTACTGAACCACTGTAATTTTTTTGTAATTCACGCTTGGTAGGTGGCAGTTCTTTCCAGGTTTTAAAGCTACATTCTTCTAACGTCTTGCATTCTTGATTGAATGATTCCTAAACTAATTTAATTGATTTCTTTATAAGGCTTCTTACCTAAGTTAATAACACGGCGCAACAGCACTGTACCCGTGAAGCAACACCCGTTTCTCGCGCTGTCGGCGAGTTATGGCAGGTCATATACAGTGTCACTCATAAGGAGCATCAGCATTGCATTTTGAGGTGTTTTTCGATATCATGTACGTTAAGGAATGTGTTGATTAACTGCATTGTTTTACCAGACAGGCTATGCATGCCTGCTGCTTATCTTATTTTATTGCCATTGTTGCCGTGTATTAGACCACATAGAAGGCAGCATGAAGATGTAACAGGGCCACTGATATCTGTAAGATAGAGAGAAACACAAGTCACAAAAAAAGTAAGTATAGTTAGAAGTGGTGGATCAAATGCTCACTTTAGGCAAGCAAATACAAGCGCACATTACTTAATAATGACAACCAAAGCAAAAACTACAGAAACGCACGACTAACCTGATGGTACAGAGCAAAGTTTCAAAGAAATACAATTAAGTTCAAAACGCTATATCCAAGACCCGAATGCGCGTGAAACTTGAGGGGGCATAACCTCGAAGACTCAACAAAGATGGAGTGATAGCAACAGAATTAAATAAGGCGTGGATAGAGCAAGGAATAAAAGTATATGCGGAAGAAATAAAACTTAGGTGCATTACGCACGCGACAGAATTAGAAACAGATTTCGGGGAAATTAAGCAAAACCAAGTATCATGGTCATCGTATTCTTTTACCACTGCGGAACGAAGATATTTCCCAGACAGAGATAAATATGGCATTATTTTAATATGGCATATAATATGCATTATATTTTTTATAATACAATGCATTTCTGCATTTATGCATGCATTTAATTATGCATGTATAATAATGCATTATTTATAATTAGGCATTATATGGCATAAGCGCAAGTAGCGATTCTTTTCTTCTGTGCAATGAACGTTCCAAGGGCGATGTAGGCCAATGACTTTCATTTTGAGGTACCCAGTGGGGCTTCCAATCATTGTATATGGGCCAAAACGATACGCCTATGAGAATTGGCTCACGATCAACTAAACATCGCGAATAAATAAGTGATTGTGACCTCAGTATTTGGAGACATTCGTAAGTACGAAGCCAAGAAAGTACGATAACAATCTGTATACCGAAGAATGTGCAAATGACCTCACTGAGCAGCGCGGGTATTTGCGAGAAGAGAGAGGGAAACGTAGGAACAGCGGACAGATTGGAATGAAGCTTTGCAAAAATGCCGTAATCTCTGGTGATGCCTGAAAGATTTGAAAGCATGGAGATAAAACCTGGAGATGGAGATAAAAAAAAGGAAACGCGGGAGTTAATAAAGCGCTTGTTCATGTTTAGCTTTATAGTTTCTCGTGGTTCTTCCTCCATGAAAGGCCTGCAATGTGATGAAGTTCAGACGTTTTTGCAATAACAGGCAATATTGATGTGAAAGTTCAATCTGCTCAGACAAACCACTTGTTTTGTTTTCCTTTTTTCAGCGACTCATGGCTGTGCTCTGCTTGTTGTTATTGAATTATTTTTAAACTTGCAATTCTTATTTCTTGTACGAAGTGTGCCTATTGCTGCTCGAGCCTTTGTAGTTCTTCAGACACATTATGTATCAAATAAAATGTTGCTGCTCTAACCTTAAAAAAAGAATGGGTGCCTTCAAAAGACAGACTGCTCGTTAATTAGAAACTTTTATTTTCACATCATGGAAGTCCTGTAGCTCATGAACAAATATACGAAATACTTCTCTACAAGCGGCCGGGTGTCATTTTAGAAGATACGTCAGCAATGTTACAGAGGGGCACGTTGCATACCACGTCCAACACCTCCACCCTGTCACGTGCAAGAAATAACGCGGCTTTACCGCGTGCGACCAGTATTAGAAGTTTGCCTGCACCAGAGCCTGCACTGCGGATTTTCCAGTGCTGTCTCTTGACGACTGAGTAATACAGTGAATGGAAAAACGTTGTTCATCAGACCTCAGCTGCCAATGCACAACGTTGCCGTTTGTGATTACACGATGACGCGCCGCAGTGGCTTAGCGGCTGTGGTGTCGCGCTGCTAAGCACAAGGTCACGGGATCAAATCCTGGCCGCGGTGGCCGCATTTCGATCGGGGTGAAGTAGAAAGAAAAGAGAGAGAAAAAAACGCCCGTGTCCCTTGCTCTGGAAATGTTAGAGAACCTCAGGAGGTCAAAACTAATCAGGATTCGCCCACTACGGCGTTCCTCATAATCAGATGGTGGTTTTGAGCATACGGAGATACCATTAGGTGTATGCAAAATTTTGGGTTTTTCCCATCTGATTATATATACATACATACATACATACATACATACATACATACGTACAATACGCGTGTGTGTGTGTCTACGTATAATGCCTAAATGTCTTAATGAACGCCCCTGCGTTTGCAGTAGGAGCAGCGAATCGCCCTTCTTGCGTTCTTTGGCCAGTAAGGAGTGGGGCAGAATGCTAAAGCAGCCGGTGCACGCGGATATTGAGCAAGGATAGGCAGGGCTGCAATTGTGAGTGCTCGTAAAATATTCCGCCCCGGAAACGAGTTGACCCTGTATCGATCCCGGGACCCGTGAAATTGGTCGCCTCTTATTTCAGGGACAAGCAGCAAGCATGCCTTCCACGTGATCTTTTTGCATATATGTGTACTTCATGTCTGTCGCGCGCCAACATCCCCCTCGCTTTCGCGCAGTCAATTTCGTGTAGCGATCGTGCTCTATGCGTTCATCAATACAGCTGTTGTGGTTGGTTTTACGCTCGTACACTTTGCTTGCTTGCGGAAGCTATCGCCTTGTCCTGCGTCTGCATTTTCTCGTACGCTTGCCGTTTGTATACCGTCGGCATTCGGCAAAAGAGAACATTCCTGTCCAAAGATTGGCCACGGCTTGAGCGCCCTCCGCGGGGATCGGCGGAAACCTTGTGTGTGGCTACATGCATTCATTATAGAGGTATGCAGGATCGAACGCCACCAAAACACACGCACATGCAAGCCCGCAAACAGGAACACGCACAAGCACACTGTATTCCACTAGGAATCACACCATCAATATTTTGTGTAGGCAGGAATGGGTGGGCCAATTGGACAGCTTATCAACGTGCCTCAGCTATACAAAGGAGCACGCGGCACTATTGTTTCAGCAGCTAACGGGATACACAGTGCTCAATTTATTTGTTGCGCTTATAGGGGAAATAGAGGACTCTGTGATATCGTGCGTGCACTAAAACGTAAATACAAAGGACTCTACATCATTGTTCTTTAGCTTTTACATAACAAAGTTCACCACGTCACAACCTATGCTTAACTTTAACGTTACGTTGCAACCAAATGTTCAGGCAGGTGCAGCATTGCTGCGCGCAAGTTTGGTCAGCGCTTTTCTGTTTGTTTCTTTTGTTTGAGCCTCACACGTTCTCCGTTTGCATAATAAAGACTATGTAGCTGTGAAAACTACAGGTGTGATGCTTTTGCTTGTGATTCGTTTGAAAACAGCCGCTCGCTAAGCCACTTCCTCGCCGCCTTACTCACGCATTGGAGAAATAAACTGGCAATATACCGTCATTTCTCCAAAGCGGGTGCACACAGTAGTTGCTTGAAAAGCAAACAAGGCTCTTGTGTTGTGGAAACCGAAGCGCTGCACAGTTCTATATTTATACATTCCACTGACAGTGCGGATATAGCTAACTTAATATATTCAACTAAAGGTACTGTTGCGTCAGGTACAGATGAGATGCCAGCAGCTGAATTGAAGCTTATACACGATTGAATCATTGTATACGACTCGTTGACATCGGAGGTTTTTGCTTAAGTAGCAAATCTAAAATCAACACTGACGTTTCCTAAACAAATAATATTGCAAGGGTTATACCAATTTATAGAGGTGGTGGCATGAAGAACTTGTCAAAGTTTACACAAATATCGGTATTTACGAAGTTGTCAAACATTTTTGAAACTGTTTTGCATGAAAGTTTTGTTATTGTATTTTATATTACCACAGTTTTACAGAATATCAATATGGTTTTTCAATATATAAGTCTACTCAGCAGGTATTAACCGTAAACACACAGACAGACAGAGAGAGAACTTTATTTATGTCCTGAGGAGCGCTACTACTCAAAGCGGTACAGCAGCGGGCCGCTCCTACGTCGGGACGGGTAGGCCGAGCCTCACCGCCACGTTGCGGGCCCTCTGGACGGCCCTGAGTTAATGTGGAAGGTCTGAGCTCCAGAGCATGGAGCTCCATTTCTCTTCGGTTGTGCGTTGATGATCCTGTAATGTGGGACACGGCCAGAGTATGTGATGTAACGTGCAGGCAGCGCCACACTCAGGGAATGCTGGATTAAGGGCTTCGATGAACTGGCTGTGGGTATAAAGACTACGGTATGACCTGGTATGGAGCATGCTCTAGAGAAGTTCGCATGAGGAAGGGGAAGACCCTGCTGCCCAACTGGTAATGCTTGATGATCTTATTAAAAGTGAGGAGAGTGTCCTTAAAGACCGCTAGCTTGGAGCCCGAAGATCTCCCAGGTTGCCTAGCGCGGTGAGTAAGTTGGCGCGCTCGGGCGTGGGCGATCTCGTTCAAGTTCGCCATGGAGGCCATATGTGATCCGAGGTGAGCCGGAAACCAGATGATTGTGTGAGGAGAAATAACCATATGACTTAAAATACAAGTTACTTCAGCTGATGGCGATCCGAACGCATACCCTTACAAAAAAAATTGTTGAAAAGTTGTTGAAAAGTCATTGGTCAATGTCAACAAATAGCATTGAAAGCACATTGAGGCTTTGTTGAAACATTATTGAGGAAATTGTTGACAGGTGTTGAAAATTGGCCCGCGACATTTTGTTGAAACATCATTGGGTCGTTTCAATTTGAGAAGTCATTGATGGATTGTTGAAACCACGTTGAATTTCAATATTGAAAGCCCATTGAAGAACTGTTGAAGATGTGTTGTATGTCAATATTGAAAATCTGTTGAGACATTGCTGAAATATGTTGAATTCCAATATTGAAACCTTATTGACATAATGTTGAAACTGTGTTGAATGTCAATATTGAAACCCCATTGAAATGTTATTGGAGCAGTATTGAATATCAATATTGAAACCCCATTGAGATATTATTAAAGCATTGTTGAACATCAATATTGAAACCCCATTGAAGTATTATTGGATGAGCGTTAAACGTCAATATTGCTTGATGGAGGCAAAAGTTGCTACATATCAGAAACAGGACACAAGAGGAAGAACACAGACAACACACACATTAAGCACCAAACATGTGTTGTCTGTGTTCTTCCTCTTGTGTCCTGTTTCTGATGCACGCCTTTTGCCTTCATTATATTATACCAACAAGCCCAACGTGCAATGTTAGTCAATAATGCAACACCATTTAAATATTATTGGAGCAGTGTTGAACGTCACTATTGGAATCACTTGAGAGCCCACTGAAATATGCTGTTTGGTGAATAGTGTTGAAAACTGCCCTAGACTTTTCTTTAAATACCGCTGAGCTACGTTGAGCCTCATGGCATTACCACTGATGCCATCCATATTGATGTGGTCCTTGCATACTAGAGGACAGGGGCAAACTTAAATTCAGGCACTTCTGTATAGAAGACCTGGGTCACCTAGGGATCAAAACCACTTTTAGATACAGCCTGTTATAAAACATACTATAGAGCTGCTAGCAGAACCATTAAGCCAGTTTTTTAATTGGCTTAACACACAAAATGAATACTCCTTCACAAAATCACCAGCTCAAAATTTATGTGGACAAAAAGCATTTTTTTCTAGATGAATTGTTTATTGAAGCCAAACATTTGTTAACTGTACAGCCATGCCTGCCTTGAGATAAAAAAATTCCTAAATCAATCTACAAACTGCCAGCAGCTTGATACAATAACAAAATTAAATACTGAGAGATGTAAAGTTTGCGTGGCCCTAAAGTAAAACATTTCTAAAAATTGAAATAAATAGAAAATAAATATTATACAAGCATTACAGTAAATACCATTTAAAATGTACTTGATTTCTCTATTTGGTAGCCAGTAACTTAATAATTATGGCACAATCTGCATGAGCCCACTGAGACTCTTATTTGTTGGTTAAATGGTGCGCCCATTTTACTAAACGTTATCTACCTCTGAAATGACATGGTAATTACAATAACTTGTGCCATGGCAGCAGTTTATTGTGCTGCATTTCTTGTTGCAGGATCCAGTTGCGTTTTCTGTCATGATTACTAGATTCCTGGGCAGGTCACTACATACCAAGCGATTTATTCACTTTGACTACTTAAGATTTTTATCTGATACACAGTGGCCATTAGTTACCTGCTGGAAGCCTTAAATGAAACTGGCATGAGGAAATTTTGTTTAATTTTGAGTGCCGCAAAACAAGTTAGAATGAAAGAATTTACAAGAAATCAGATTTCATGCATACATGAAAGAAAGCACATCGCTGCCTTGCCCGAGAACTGTTGTTGCACTCTGAATTTAAGCAAACTTTAACACTTAATTCTTACTGTTTTGAAATAGCAAAATAAACCATTACTACAAACATATGTTAATATGCAGTTTTTCTTAAACAGAACCACTCTGACAATAGCACAGATTCCACTTTCCGGTGTACGTATGAAACCTAATTTTCTGTAAAATTTCTCACTGGGCCTACTTTTACTTTATCAAACAAACTTGAAATGGTGTGCCGTCATGGAACAGTCTTGGCATGAAATGACCCGAGATACCTATGAAATAAAATAGTCAAGAAACACTAGCTTTTGTAGAAATATATTAAAGATTGACGTAAAAATGCACTAAAATACAAAGCGCAACACTTGTGCAATTAATTATTAATCACAACACAGTACTTGTGTCTGAACCATCCAACCTGGGCTTTTCACGTGAGTAGAAACATCATAATAATAAAAAAAATGTTCAGGGCTACAAGTGCACAACACTTGAACTGTCCACAGACTTCAGCTCTTCTAGACACTTCAGGTCCCTTGCGAGAAGTGAGGCCAGAGTGTTCTTAATGTAGGTCATGTTTGTCCCAGGAAACTTGTGACAGGTAAAGCCTGTAAAAAAAGGAAAAACAGCATGACGTTAAAGATCAATGTTCCACATGCAAAAGTGCGATATACAGTACGCCCTGTTATAATGAAACTGTTTCATTTGTTTTGTTTATTCCAAGTTTTCACGAGTTCAATTCTAGAGAATGACCAGCTTTCAAAGTGGAGTGGCACCGGAGGACTCCACTTAGTACAATATGCAGAAGGCAAACAGGAAAAGCCCACTGTGGCAGAATAACTTCATGAATATCCTTGGTGTGAAAATGTGAACGTTGCTTTCTTAGGAACAAAATGGTGGAAAAAAGACTTCATACAGTTGGTGAAAAAACTTAAAGGTAGACTACTGGCAACTAAAATAAGTTCTCTCAACAATCATAATCAAAATGTGCAGCACTTTATTGCACTTTTCCTTGCAGGAGTTGCTCCAAATACGGTTATGCGGCCAGAATTGAGTGTGGTATATCTGAATTTGTTTTACAAGCTCATATGCTACTGGAGTGCACTTCTCGCATCGTGATGACCATTCTTATGCCTCTCAACTGAAAACAAAATACTGCTTATAACGAGGATTTACTGCAGTTGCACGCCGACCTGGTTACACTAACACAAATAAATGCGAAGAAGAAATACGAAGAAATGCTCAGTCTTACAAGAGAAATATGCAAGTGGACTGGCTCTGCTATTCCATTGAGGGTCACTGCCATACATGTCGAGTGGTGGAAACAAATCATGTGGTCACGACCATAAATATGAGGCGGCGAAAGAACATATAAATAAGCATACCTTTCAAGAATGAAGTGTCCCCAAGCATCACATTACAGATTCTTTAACCTTCTGCGACTTCTACAAAAATCCTGATTGTGCTGTTGCCCCTTGGCTTCTTCCAAAACTGATCTTTCTCTTTATTCTATGGTGCCCATCACTGCAGTAGTTTGGGAGTATTCAACTAGTTTAATGTTTTGTGAGTGTCGTTACATTTAAAATATGTGATTATGCTAGTTTGCCTTGCATGCTACAATAAACATGGTGTAAAACAGCGGACACTAAGAAATCTTTGTCACTTTGTGACCTAAAAACTTATTTACCCATTTTTTTTCTCGAAAGGTCACTCTGAAGAACGATCCAGAATAAAAATATAACACTTAAATTCGGGGACGTTTGCCAGGAAATATGTGATCCTCAAAGGGTTAAACATGAACACCTACAAAGCTCATTCAAGCTTTGATAAATCTAAACCCATAGTACTTGAGCACTGGTTTATAATAACACTGAAAACAGGCAAGTGCGTCCTTGAATTAAGAAAGCAGGAGACATTTCCAACAATTTCAGAGTGGGAGCTGTGGACATGCCTCATGTTCTGTAAGAAGCTTTATATAGTAGCTGCCAAGGGCCTATTGAGTACTGATCATTTTATGGGAACGTGAGGAAAAGTCAAATAAATACCTTTGTTTTTTCCACATCCTAGAATACAATGTGATAAATTGGATCTTAATTGGTTGAGTGCCTAGAATGAATGGACATTGCTAAACATAGCAATGTTGACAACGAATTTGGCAACTGTTCCTATTGTTGCTTTCATCGAAACAACCAAACAATTATGCCCCGTAACTTAAGCTCATTCTGCTTAAAGGCTACTGTCTGCCACCACACGGACCTCCTTCAAGACAGGAGCAACTTTAATTCAATGTGGTCTGTTGAAATAGGTGAAACCACTATGTTTTGCGTTACAGAATGTGGAGGGCCATTTTGATTGCTGAAATTTGGTGGAAGTGCTGTCCCTCGAGTTGAGCAGTAACTGCACTTGAGCATAGCTTCTCCACAATTCCTATAACACTTTCAGGCTACTTAAGCACACCCGCTATAGCAACAGATTGGTAGCAAGCTTCACAGATTGATACTACAGATTGGTAGTTGCTTCATTGCAACTGTTCATTGCAATGACAGTCAAGTAGTGAACTAATGCGCAAATACACCTAACTTTGTCAGTTGGAGCCACCAATCACTTCTGGCAGTTAAGGCTGCTTTTAAAATTTAGCACTTTAGTATGGAGGCGTTAGAGACTTGAGATCAAATGAACATTCATTCCAAATAGTAGGATATTGTAGCACGTAGTTGCAGACACAGGCTACTTGAAAGTCATTTGTTGTGCTAATAGCAAGCTGGTAATTCCAAGTACAAAATTTGAAGGCAAAAATGCAATGGGTTAGTAAAAGGATGTACGGTACTTGCCTATAACAGGGCTGACCCTGATAAGGCCAAGAGCCTCTTTTTGCCTATTGGTGGTGGTGTTTCCGAGAAGTTAGTGGCCCAAGAGGTTCTCCTCAGTGAACACATGGTGAATCAAGGCCCTTGCAAACTTGCCTGGTCCACCATGGCAAGCTGTGCCAGGATCATCGGAATGAGCACCTCTCCAACCTATGTGAAACGGCACGTTTAATATTAGTGAGGTAGTTTAAGGATTTTAAGCACATTTACACAACAGCCATACTCCGAATAAATCACAGAAACACTGCCTGCTCCAGACCTAAAATGTCAACTAATGTCACTAATAAAAACAACTAAAACAAATGTGATAGCTTGTTATGCTGTTGGGATGCCATGTGCTTCATAAAAACAAGGATTCACCCAGTACAAAATAAAATAGTAAGTAAAACAAAGCATTGAAAACTTTAATGCAAGTAGCATTTTTAGGATACTTCACATACTTTCGGGTGTCTGTCTAACTATTTTCCAGCCAATTTGTGTCACTTGGTGGTCAATGGCCTAATGGGTAGGGCTGCTATGTAGACGGGAAGTGGGTAATAACCATCTGATGGGCCTGCTTGGATCTCTGGGTATGTTACTCAGAGTATGTGCCATTCTTCCATGAACCTCTTTCACGCCATCGTGGGCAACTGCTGCTTGTGTTGGCAAGCAGCTCAAACAGGAAGATTACTGTCCACGTTAATGCGATATTACCACTACACATCAGATTCGCTTGCTGTGTCCCAGACCTACTCAGCTGAATGTGTACATAAGACACAAAGACAGGGTGTGCCTCATCCACCTCATCAAATAAATTAATCGACTCGCAAATCAAAGGCTATGCAAAATCGCAAAGGAGACACTTAATGCTACCAGTTTTACTAAATCTTAAGGAGAATACCTCCCGGCAATACATTCTCCTGGCAACAGTGCATTTGATCATGGTGACGCTAGATGATGAATGGCCAAAGAATTCACCTTTCGCATTCCGGCTGTCGCGTCTCCAGGCTCATTTTGATACTGAAAACAGATGTCAGTATTAAAATGTGACGCCACGATAACTCAAAAGCAACAATCAAAACATCTACATGGACGATTAGGCAGACATAAATGGATGGATATAAATGACTGATTGAAAACATTAAAGCATGGCTGCTCTTGCCACTGGCAGTGTGAGGTGGGCAAATAATTGATTTTTAATTTCTCTCCTAAATTTTAAAATTATTTTTGCTCATCTACTGCATGAACTGTTGCGGCCACATCTTAAAGGTAGCTCGTTCATATAAAACCAGTGCTGCATTTTTTACTCCCCGTCTAACTGCTGCTACTGCAGTTTTCTTACTCTCTAAGTATTCCACAGAACTGCTCCACCAACAAAACATTGTTCCAAGCTTATGGCAAAGCGTCATTTAGATCACAAGGATACGCTCCCCTTTAACTCTCTCTCCTCTTTAGTGTGTGAATTCAAAGCAAAAATAACTTATTGACATAGCTGTCTGCTTCTATCTCATAAAAAGCCTTGCTAATTTTTGACATTTGTCGATAACGCTTACATACCACTGGGAGCACAGTGGGACGACACGGCAAATATGCCCAAGCATCTCGTTCCTTTACTGATTTTCGAACTTAGTTATATCAATCAGTTACTGAAGGGCCAAAGGCACGATGACATTATTTTGAATGTTTCATCTCACTAAAGCAGAACATAGCATCCCACACAATCCGCCTTTTCCGTGAATATAGAGCGCCTACGCGAAGGCGTTAGCGCGAAGTACTCGATGGCGTCGAAGGGAGATAATGGTTAAAAAAAAGTTCAGCGCGCGCGTACCGGTGGAAAACAAACCACACATAACCTGATGATTTCACAGCATTCACTGGTATCAACCCTTTTTTATCTCACCTATCACATAGAATCACATATACGCCATTGCAATTCTTTATTATTATCGCGCCACAGCGCGTGTCTACTGCACGGCGTGTCAGCGGAGTCTGGGCACTCGATCCTCAAGCGAACAGCGCAGCAGAATACATTAGAACGGCAAAACGCCCCGCGCATATTTTCGCCGATCCCGACACGCCATGTAGTAGATGCACGTCAATGGACGGCGTTGCGCGAACGAAATATACTTGATTACAGTACAGTTCGGATTATTTCACGTTGCATTGTTTCCACGAAAACGGCAAAGCACGAGCGCTCATTAATAAGGCTAATTTCAATCGGTGCTGGAATACCGTACCAAACATCGTGGCGCGCACAACATGCCCTGTTTTAGCTGGCTCCACATAGCTGCCCACCAAAACAGCAGAGCACGAGCGCTCATTAATAAGGTTAATTTCAATCGGTGCTGGAACACCGTACCAAAAATCGTGGCGCGCACAACCACGGCCGGGCTCGACTGGCGCGCGCGTTCGCAAGAAGCGAGCGCGCGCGCCAGTCGAGCCTGGCCGTGACACAACATGCCCTGTTTTAGCTGGCTCCACATAGCAGCATGCTTTACGTCGCCGCAAGCGCGCTGTGAAGTTAAATCAGGACGAAACTTCATGCTCAATATCACAAATCTAGTGCTGCACAACCAATTCTCGCAACGGAAGGATAGTACTAGTAATGAAAACGAGCACAGAGGCGCGTGGAAGACACGCACGGGCTCTGTACGCACTTTTGCTGATAGCGTCGCAATGAACGAGCAAGTGGAATTCGAAACACTCACTCACCTTCGATGTGGCTGAGTCGGAGGCGATCATGGTGATCTTCGAGGCAACGTGTAGCCCATAAAGAGCGAGCAACAAGTTGGAATATACCAATGACGTCACAGCGAGGCAAATGGCACAGAAAACGCAGCAAACTCATCACGCAACCCGCACACATACGCCGCACGCACAAAGTTCCGGAATCCGCCAAAGAATCAACAGCGCAAGCGCGCATTCACACAAAAACGCGCATACAAATCCACGCTTTCATAGATGTGCATTGCCATATTTATTAACAAATCTTGTAATATTGTCACGACCTCGCAGGAGACGTGGAAGTGGGCGTACAGCACGTATACAAGCACTTTATCTGAGCAGCAAAACGCAACGTCGTTGTCGTCTCTGTTTTTCTACCCGCGCGCTACTTCAGCGTCGTTTCCATGGCCGGGCACATACCCGCGGCGACGATATAGCATGTGGCATTTGCCCCTCCTTTGAAAGAAGCATCGTCCCGATGCGCCAAGCGCCCAAGAAAGTGCAGTGCTGGTGCAAAAGTGAGGTCATGATGCAGAATATGGCTTCATACGAAGCACGTGCACAACCTCGGGCAGATGCTGCCGGCGTTTGGAGCAGTTAGGACTGTCAGGCACAAAATTCACGTCACTGATGCGGCGTAGAACTGTGTACGGCCCGAAGTATCTTCGCAGGAGCTTCTCAGATAGCCCCCGCCGACGAATAGGAGTCCAAACCCACACCTGGTCGCCGACGTTGTACGTGACGGGTCTGTGTCGAAGATTGTAGTGTCTGGCATCGTAGTTCTGTTGCTCTTGGATGCGCAAGCGTGCAAGCTGCCTTGCTTCCTCGGCGCGTTGCGTAAACTCCTCGGCACCAGTCTCGTGATCACCACACTCGTGTGGCAGCATCGCGTCCAACAGTGTTGTTACTTCCCGGCCATAGACGAGGCTGAAAGGTGTCACGCGTGTTGTCTCCTGGCGAGCCGTGTTGTACGCAAATGTAACATATGGTAAAATCTCGTCCCAGTTCTTGTGGTCGACGTCGATGTACATACTCATCATGTCTGCCAGAGTCTTATTCAAACGTTCTGTCAGCCCATTGGTTTGGGGGTGATAAGCGGTTGTCTTTCGGTGAGTTGTACCACTTAATCGCAACACGGTATCCAGAAGCGCGGCCGTGAAAGCAGAACCTCTGTCGGTAATGACCACTGCGGAAGCGCCATGCCTTAGGACGACGGCTTCGATAAAAAATCGTGCTGCTTCGGCTGCTGTTCCCCGCGGAAGAGCACCTGTTTCGGCGTATCGGGTAAGATAATCTGTGACGATGATTATCCATCTATTGCCGGCAGAAGACACTGGAAATGGACCTAAAAGGTCCATGCCAACTTGTGCGAACGGCGCTTGTGGTATCTGAACAGAATGCAGCAGTCCAGCAGGCTTGACCGGTGGGGTTTTGCGGCGCTGGCAATCCAGGCATGTCTGGACATAACGTTTCACGACCGGCGCAAGTCTCGGCCAGTAATACTTTAGCCTAATTCTGGATAATGTGCGGGAGTAGCCCAAGTGACCAGCGGTCGGCTCGTTGTGACAGGCGTGTAGGACTTCGTTCCGTAGAGATGCGGGAACGACAAGTAGGTAGCTGCTGCCACTGGGTGAAAAGTTCTTTTTGTAGAGAACGTCGTGACGCAAGCAAAATGAAGGCAACGCTCTGGCGAATAACCTCGGCACGCAGCTTGTTTTTCCCTCTAAGTAATCAATAAGAGGAACCAGTTCTGCGTCCTCGCGTTGCAGGCGTGAAACGGCGACAGCGTCTACCATGCCTAGAAAAGCCGCGTCGTCATCGTCGTGCAATGCAGTCTCAACAGGCGATCGAGACAGGCAGTCGGCGTCCTCCTGGCGCTTCCCCGATTTGTAGACAACAGTGAAGTCGAACTCCTGGAGCCGAAGGCTCCAGCGTGCTAGCCGACCAGCTGGATCTTTTAAATTAGTCAGCCAGCAAAGTGCATGGTGATCACTGACGACGGTGAAACAGCGACCGTATAGATATGGGCGAAATTTCAGGATGGCCCAGACTACCGCGAGGCACTCTTTTTCTGTAGTGGAGTAGTTAGTCTCCGTTCTGGATGGGGTCCTGCTGGCGTAAGCAAGCACTCTTTCGGTGCCGTCCTGCTGCTGAAGGAGCACTGCGCCAAGGCCGACATTGCTAGCATCGGTATGAAGAATCGTCGGGGCGTCTTCGTCAAAGTGTGCGAGCACAGGAGGCGTCTGCAGCCGCTGCCGTAGCTCGTCAAATGCCCGTTGCTGATCTTCGCCCCACACGAAGGGGACATCTTCGCGGGTGAGATGTGTTAATGGACACGCGATGCACGAAAAGTCCGCAATAAACCTCCGGTAGTAGGCGCAAAGGCCCAGAAAACGTCGCACGGCCTTTTTATCAGATGGCGTCGGGAAATTAGCGACGGCAGTGATTTTATCAGGGTCAGGTCGAACACCTTCATGACTAACCACGTGACCGAGGAAGTGAAGTTCCTCAAAACCGAAATGGCATTTTTCCGGTTTCAAAGTTAGGCCTGCTGAGCGTATTGCCTCAAAGACCGTCTTCAGTCTCCGTAAGTGTTCGTCGAACGTGGCGGAGAAAACAATCACGTCGTCGAGGTACACTAGGCAGGTTTGCCATTTGAGGCCTGAGAGTACCGTGTCCATGAGTCGTTGAAACGTTGCTGGCGCAGAACACAAACCGAAGGGAAGCACCTGAAATTCATAAAGTCCATCGGGTGTCACAAAAGCGGTCTTTTCACGGTCTCTCTAATCAACTTCGATTTGCCAGTAGCCGCTTTTCAAGTCCATCGACGAAAAGTAACGTGCGTTTCGTAGCCGGTCCAGTGAATCATCGATACGCGGTAGCGGATAAACGTCTTTCTTTGTGATCTGGTTGAGTTTTCGATAGTCGACGCAGAAGCGCAGACTACCGTCCTTCTTTTTCACCAATACGACAGGCGATGCCCATCGACTCTTAGATGGCCGAATAACTCCGTCCTCAAGCATCGTCTTCACTTGTTTTTGGATTGCCTCCCGCTCTTTCGGTGCTACACGATAAGGATTCTGCCGGATGGGTCTTGCGTCGTCTTCGATGATAATACGGTGCTTGGTGAGCGGCGTCTGGCTAACTCTTGACGTTGATGCGAAGCAGCTGTTAAACTCATTGATGAGCTCAAGAAGGCTGTTGCGTTCGATGGGCGAAAAAGTTCGACTGACATCAACCACAGGTGCAGGCATAGGCGCGGAGGACACCGCGTGCTGCACTGAGAGGCAGTCTTGTATTGGGGCAATTTCGTCGAAGTAAGCAACATCAGAGCCTTTAACAATCTGTCGACGTTCCCTGCTAAAATTCGTCAGCAGGAGTTCAGCATGTCCGTCGAGTACATTAATTACGGCCCTGGCGACGGAAACGCCCTGACTCAGTACTAGTGCGTTGATGTGTTCAGCGACGCCAGGCCCGGTGTGCAAGTTATCGCAAATGACAGGCACGAGAGAACAACTTCGCGGCGGAAGCGTGACGTCGTCGTCAGCGATACGTAAACGCGGTCGCTGGTCATCCGCGGGGTCGACGTCTTCAGAGCTCGTAGCAAATGTCACCATGCGGTCGCGGACATTAATAACTGCACCGTACTCCCTCAAGAAATCTATTCCCAAAATAAGTTCTTTACAGCACTCAAAGAGAATGACGAGGGTGGCAACGAAGGCTGAACCGGCGATTATGATTCTGGCTGTGCATTTTCCAATCGGCGTCATCAACTGGCCCCCGGCAGTTCTGATGTTGGGCCCGGTCCAGGGCGTCTTCACTTTTCTTAGTCTGTCGGCTAGCTTGAGACTCATTATCGAAAAATGCGAACCAGTGTCAACGAGAGCGGCCACTTGGTGGCCGTCAATGCTAACGACAAGATCGGCGCTGACGGCGTCTGTTACATGTGGTGTGGTTGGAATCGTCGGAGTTGTAGAGTCGTCGATCGTCGGTGATGGGGGTTCTTGGGAAGCTGGACGGTATGCAACCTCACCCCCGGAGGTCGCTGCCTCTAGTTTCCCCGGCGCGGGCTAGGAGACCTGCCCCTAGAGGCGTCAGGAAAATCGCGACGGGTTGGTTGGGTGTAACGAGCCGGTGATGGGGAACGCGATCGAGGCGTCGTTGAACCTTCCGGTCGAAAGTTTGAAGGATTGTCGTCGCATGTACGTGGAGCGTCAAACCGAGGGTAACTATAGTTGGTGGGAAATCTGGGAAACCCAGCTGCGCGGGAGTGGCAAGCTCGATAAACATGTCCGGCTTCACCGCAATGAAAGCATAGCGGCCGGCGGTCAGCGGTGCACCACACATCGGTTTTTCGTAGCGGATAGGCGGCAGGGAATTCTCCGTAAGACCGCGGCGCAACGATCGGCTGTCGGCGATACGGCATTGCTGGCGGCGGCTGTGACTGTCGAAGATAAGGCGTCGGGGATGGTGGCGGTGGCTGCGTCGGAGTGGTCGACGGTGTCAGCAGCATCGAAGTGGCGGGAGTTGGACGACAAAGAGCTTCCGCGTATGTGCATCGTCGCGGCGCTGCTTGCCAGTCGGGCGAACAAAAGGCCTGTCGAACTTCCTCCCGGACGACATCAGCGACAGAAGCCACCGCTGGTGCCATGGGAGCAATTCCGAGCTGCCGGATCTCCTCTCGCACAATCTCTCGGATAACTTCACGCAGAGATGTGCCGCCGCCCTCAGGTAGCAATGAAGCATTTGTTGGCGAGTTCGCGCGATCGTATTGGCGGTACCGCTGCTGTAGTGGCCGTTCGATAGCGGTAGCCTCCTTGGTAAATTCGGCCACTGTCGTCGGTGGATTCCTCACGAGTCCGGCAAACAGCTGCTCCTTCACTCCCCGCAAGATATAGCGCAACTTCTTTTCTTCGGCCATCTGAGGATCTGCTCTGTGGAAAAGGCGGGCCATATCTTCTGCAAACATGGCAACGCTCTCATTTGGCTTCTGAACACGAGATTCGAGAAGGCGCTGCGCAATGTCTTTTCTGTCGCTGCTAGTGAATGTGTCTAGCAGCTGGGTGCGGAAGGCATCCCATGTGGTCAGGCTCCTCTCCCGGTTCACAAACCATGTCCGCGCACTGTCTCCAAGAGCAAAATAGACATAAGACAGCTTTTGCCGGGAGCTCCATTCATTATGACTGGCGACACGCTCGAACTGGTCCAGCCAATCTTGGACATCTTCAATGGCGTCACCATGGAAACTTTCTGGGACCATAGGATGCTGTAGCGTCACCTGCGATGAAGTTGCAGTGGCCATGGCGGTAGTAGTTAGACGCGGTCCGGCAGGATCCTGCAAGGGGTTGAACTCGGGCGTCAGGCCTAGCAGGCGGGGGCTGTACCGGTGAACAGGAGTTTCGACGAGCGAAGGCGATTCCGCGTTCGATTAAATGGCTCCGCGAAGGGGTGCTAAGCATGAGGCAATCCTACCCCGCACCTCCACCAGTGTCACGACCTCGCAGGAGACGGGGAGGCCGGCGTACAGCACGTATGCAAGCACTTTATCTGAGCAGCAAAACGCAACGTCGTTGTCGTCTCTGTTTTTCTACCCGCGCGCTACTTCAGCGTCGTTTCCATGGCCGGGCACATACCCGCGGCGACGATATAGCATGTGGCAATATATAATGGTATTTCTTAACAATTTCTGTGGTTTGCAAGAGTGTGAAAATTTTCTGCTTAGCTTCCTTGAGGAACTATTTTCTTTATGGCGGTACCGCAGTGCGCCGGCCGGTCACGTACGGAGCGCGCGGGAAATAGTGCAAAATTCAAACGTCGCAAATGTCGCGCCCTGTGTGCGCGCACAGTTTTAATCGTTTGTATTAAAAAGAAATATTTGTTTTAATACGTGAAGCAACCGGCGCGAAGTGAACTACGGACCAGCAACGTACACAATTGTCGCTGTTCGTGCTTGTTAGTTGGACATCATGACGAACGGTAGACAGCATGCATGCCGTCCCATTGATTAAACATTTGTACCTGTGCTTCTGCGCTACAATTTGCTACCGGCAAAGTATAACAGCGCAGATTGTGCGTGGTGGCCAAGCAGTTTCCCAGCACACTGGCCAGCACCCCGTCTCTACGTGTTACAGAATAGACCTAGGCTTTCATGTAAAATATGGACACCACGTCGCAGTGATCACCCAAACTTGTTTCATTTTATTGTGCGCTAAGGGCTAACAACTAAACAAAACGCACTCTTTAAAAACATATTTATTTATCATGCTTACATACTACTTTTCCAACCATCTTGCCCATATTTAACATGGAGGCAATGCCGTTTTCTGACACAGACAGGGTACTGGCCACTTACAATAGAAGCCGATGGGAATCCAGGAGGTGCCCAATCATCGGTCATTGATCACTGCTTGTTGGGACGTTTGTCTTGTGCTCCAATGTTGTGTCTATATATATGTATATACATACAGGGGGGTCGTTGTTAAGTCTTACGGAAGTTTTAGAAATCGCCTGTGGCAGGTAGCATAATTCTTATCATTGAGCTGGGCTAATCGATGAGGCGGACATTAGTAGCATGAGCAATCGAAACACACATTCAACTAATTAAGAAGAAATCACTAATTAACTTCTTATTTTATTACTTTACGACACATATTGCGATTTACGAATTTGAGCCGGTGATCTTTTCAGGCGTATCCACTTGGAATGAATTTCCAGAATGACACCAGTTTGGAGATATGCGCCATCAAACTCGCCGTAAAAATGCACTGTTGTTACACTTACTTTGTTACCAAAATGCTGTTTTATACATAACTAAAACCTAACTAACTAAGGTAACTAAAACGCCCATGTATTTCGTCCCACACTTTGGGCAATAATATCTCGAAACTGGTGTTATACTGGAAATTCATTTTAGGTGGATGCGTCTTGCAAACTCACCGGCTACAATTCATATATTGCAATATGTGTCGTAAAATAATTAACTAAGAAGTTCATTAGTAATTTTTTGTTAATTATTAGAATATTAGTTTCAATTTCTTGTGTTACTAATGTCCGTTTCTTCGAATAACCAAGCTAAATGATAAGAATTATGCTACCTCCTACAAGCGATTTTTAAAAATTTTCGTAAAGCCTATAATTTTGAACACCCAGTATATACAGGGTGTCCCAACTTTCTTGCACCGACACTTAAATATAGGCAAATGCCACGTAGCTGGACAGAACCAAGGTAATGTTGTTTGCCGTCGCTTACAGATACTCAATTTTTGCATTAGATAACTAATTAGATAATCATTATAATTAATAATTATTATTGAATTAATAATAAATAATTAGCTTCTCAGATATTATATTTAGCTGAAAAGTGTCAATCAGAAAATTATAGAGCAACAGGAAAAACTCCCGATACAGCTTTCTGTTGCCCAATACGTGGTACATAAAAGTGTTTTTCCGAGCGTGAAAGAAGCCCGCGGATACACGCATAGTGCCTCGAGCGGCTAGTTGTGCGGCAATTTTGCGTGTATTCGCGGGCTTCTCTCACGCTAGAAAAAAAAAGAAAAAGAAAGAAAATCAATTTTATGTTGCACGTATTGAGCAATAGAAAGCTGTATCGGGAGTTTTTAGTAGCAGGAGCGTCGAGTGCCATTTGTTCTTTGGACAGTACTTTCGGTTCACCTCCTGAGATGATCAAGAGTTGAAAATAAATCGAAAAAAATAGTACAGTACAAAATTCACGAATATCATTATAGATATGATATCAGAGCATAAGTTTAGCTATAAGTTGAGTTACTGAGGTGTCTGGAATAATTAGAAGTAATTAGCTGAGGCGACCGGGGTTGCAATCCAAGTAAATCATAAAAATAGAAAAAAATGGTTCAGTTCAGAATTCATGACTTTCATTATAGATATGATATCAAAGCATAAGTTTTGTTGCAAGCTGACTTGCTGAAGTGTCTGGGATAATTGTAACTAATTAGCTGAGACCAGATTAAAAATAAATAAGGAAAAAAAGAAACAAAGTAGTACAGTGCAAAATCTATCGGTTTCTTTAGAGACATGATATCAAAGCATAAGCTTAGTTCAAGTTGAGTTACTGAAGTGTCTGGAATAATTATAATTGATCAGAAATCACTTATTACTGTTTACCAAAGCACAGAACACCAACGCCGGGATGCGAGTGCCAAAAAGAAACACCTAAGTCAAAGTTTAAGGTTGCCTACTCTTTTAAGCATGAAATGCTTTTAGCTCCCGTTGTCGGCGATCTTCAAGTGACCTTGAGCCAGAAGCCAAAGCTGTTATCCGGGCATTCAAAACGAGAACATGCCGGCAAGTTGAAAATGAAATGCACCCGTAGGCACGAGTACAACTGTGGCATGGACGTAGAGTGCAATATAGCGTACTGTACATGCAATGCATTGTACTTGATATAAACAAAACATATGAGCAAACAAAATAGTAAATGGTGTCTGCTTGACACTGGCTTTGCCACACATCAAAAACCACTATGACAAGTTGCGAGAACAAAACGAGGTCATCCGAGCAACCAGTCAAACTTGAAAAAAGGCGGTCTCTGGCACCAACCCTTTACTACACATGCTAGTTACTCTCCAAACAAATTACAAAAAAATATTGCTTGCGAGCTCTTCCCAATGTTTCTTGACAATATCACTCAAGCTGTAACTTCTATTACGCTGAAGTTTTGTCATTTCCAATAGCAACGTTCAAAAGGCCGATAGATACAGGGGCAGATAAAGTGGGCCGATTCTGGAGGCAGTGCAGAAAGGGTCCAAGATCAATGGCACCCGTTTCATGTGGGCCGATCCTGGAGGCCGTGCAGAAAGGGTCCAAGCTCAATGGCACATATCCCCTGTGGGCACGGGGACCTCTAACGCTTCCTTGAACTGCCCTTGTCATACGTCGGACCCAAAGAGACAAAGTTAACAGCCTTTCCTCTGTCGAGAAAATGGAGTACTGACTATTGATATGTTGCTGGCATATTGTTGAGGAATTGTTGACACAATATATTTTCAATAATGCCTCAATAGTTATTGAACGTACACAACAATACCTCAACAATAATGTTGTTGAGCGCGTCACAACAGTAAAGTCATTGACTAATTGTTGTTGACATATTGTTGAATAATGTTGAGTATTATTGAGAAGTGTTCAGCAATATTGACATTGAATATATATCTGAAAGCAAAGCTTGTCGCCGTAAGCATCTTACGTAAGCAAAGGCATATCTTACGTAAGCAAAGCTTGTCGTCCGATTCTAGTAAGCGAAGCTTGTCGTCCGATTCTAGCATGCTGATTCTAGCGTGACGGCTTCCGAGGCCCAGGCGAAACGTCAGCGAAGAGCCGCCGACCCTGAATTTAGGGCAAACGAAGCGGAATGCCTGCGGCAGCGTCGTCTTGCCACAAGGTCCTACCAGTTACGACTCGAGAGATAGGCATTTGGTTCAAGTTATGTGACACTCTATATATTTAGTGGTGATTAAGTGAACAATAAAACGATATATATGTGTAAAACACATACACGTCTACAAGTGTGTGTTTCAGATATATATTTAATGTCAATATTGCTCAAAAATTCTCAATAGTACTCAACATTATTCAACAATATGTCAACAGCAATTAGTCAATGACTTTACTGTTGTGAAGCGCTCAACAACTTTATTGTTGAGGTATTGTTTGTACGTTCAATAACTATTGAGACATTATTGAAAGGATATTGTGTCAACAATTCCTCAACAATATGCCAACAACATTTCAATAGTCATTTTTATAAGGGTAGGCCCTGACCACCGCTCGGGAGTGTGTGCAGATCTGTTGCTTAGAATCGTCAAGGAGAGCAAGAGCGATAGCTACCTGCTCGGCCTTAGTGGGAGTGGCGTTCCTGATAGAAGCAGAGTGGGGAACAAAACCTGTCTGATTAACGGTGATGGCCGAGAAGTTGGCCGATTGACCTTACTGCGCCGCGTCTACGAAGCATTCAGACTGTCGGTTTGTACGAACGTCTTTTAGCAGGGCTTCACCCCTGGCCCTCCGCCTCCCCGCATTGTGCTGCGGGTGAAAGTTGCGGGGAAAAGGAGAGACCGTAATGTAAGACCTTTGATCCTTAGTGAGATTATGTTTGCGTTCCTCTTCAAGAGCTGGACTACATCCTAGGACGGCCAGGATGCTCCTTCCCGAGGCCGAGGAGGAAAGCCTGGCCATCTGAGCCGTATGCTGTGCCTCGATTAGCTCTTCCAACGTGTTGTGAATACCCAGTTGCATGAGGCATTCCGTGCTAGTGCTCGAAGGGACTCCTAGCACTCTCTAGATGGTCTTGCAGATCAAGAGATTGAGCTTAGTCTTTTCATGACCCTGCCAGCAGTGCATGCCAGCAACAAAGGTAATATTGCTCATTAAATAAGCGTGGAACAACCTTAGTAAATTGTCCTCCCTGAGGCGACCTCGAGAGTTGGAGACTGCAGTAATAAGTGGAACCATGCTTTCCGTTTTAGCTGTATGCTTGTTTATGGTCTGTTCATTTGTGCCATTAGCCTCTATAAGCATTCCAAGAACTCTGATGACTTCTACCCTGGGGATGAGATGAACGGATCTGGTGCGAAGCTTTATATTGACGTCCGAGAGGGGGACCCAGCCATTAGGTTTGACACCTCTTCTCTTGGGTCTATACAGCGAAAGTTCCGACTTGCTCGGAGAGAGTCGGTGTCCGGTTCCACTAAGGAAAGCCTCGGTGTAATCCACAGCCTGTTGGAGTGCCTCCTGTACTCTGTCTTCGCTACCACCCGTACACCAGACCGTGATACAGTCGGCGTAGAGGGTATGACTTATGCCCTCGATTTGCAAGAGCCTCTTGGAGAGCCCACACAGCCGTAAACAAAAAGATAACTTCGTGCTGTCCGCCTTTCGGTCGAAATTGCGACCTTTTATATATATAAGCATAAACAAAAATATAAAAAGTCGCAGTTTTGACTCAAAGGCGAAGCATCGATTGCGACAGCAAATTAGTAGGCAGCTCTACAAAGTAGGAATGGTAGTTTATCGGCCGTATAGACTTGTAAAAATTCGCTTACAAACTAAATGAGCAAGCACGGTGTCATGCACGCACAGGTAAACATGAACACATCTCGCTCGATGACCACGGGAACTCGCTGTCAAAACGCTGGAGATAGGAAGCACGTCAGCAGCAGTGAGAGAATTGACCTTCGTGCTGACTCTCGCTTCAACGCGAACAAAACATAGAAAGCACCGAGCATACGCAGCTAACGGCACTGGGCGCATGCACTTTGTCTGCATCGCAGATTGCTTTGAAGATGAGGCCCGTTCGGGCGCGCACTTGGCCCACATCGCAGATCGCTTTCAAGTTACGGCACCCGTGCAGCCACGCCGTAAGCAGCAGTCGCCTGAGAAGAACGTCCTCCTCTCCCCCGCCCCCCACCCGTGCCTCGCGCGCGAAAGAAGACGATGCGCTTCTGGCCAGCCTTTGTACCTCACGCGCGCGAGATTGAGCCGCGAGCGTCGGCTTACCCTCGCAAGCTTTCCCTCGCACATACAGTGTACGGCGCGGGATGACGCTGTTATGTTTCGAATTTATGTGAAAGGTCACGGCGACGACGACGGCAAAAATGCCCTTGGAGTGTCCAATAAATGCTATCGCAATAATAATTGAAAACGTGGTCAATGATAAATCTACGCGTGGTTTATACCTGGACAATAAAAACGCTTTTAAAACAGAAGACAAATAAAAAAATGTGGTTGATCCCTCTTATATAGGAATCGGTATAGAACACGAAAGTGAAACGTGTCTTCACAGAAGTAGTGTAATGTTTATTGCACATTGATATATAATGTCTATTGGTGTTTTGTGGCTAAAGCGCCCTTAGGCGTTGATGCACCCACGCTGACGCCTGGTGGCACGTCTCCTCCATCACGACTACCAACGTCGATGACCATGAGCAACCGTCGTGCATATGGAAGCTGCACTACGCTGCACACGTTAGCACAACGCGAAAGACGAAGCACGTAACTGACACACTAATACAACGCGCAAGACAAAGCACGTAACTGAATCGTCACCGAGTCAAATCAGCGCGTACAGCGCGTCGTAATTGCAGCCTCCGCGATCAACTTCAGAAACATTTTCAGAGCTAATTGCGGAGGCCACGCTCCGCTGTGCTGAGTACGGTGAACGCCACCTAGGTGGCGTTGGTAGTGCTTCTTGATGCCAGCGTCCCTTCGAATGCTGGCATCGAGGCGTCGTAGTGCTGAGACCACCGAAGCGTTCACTGTCGGTGCGCGTTAGTGTCATAATGGAGTACTTCTCTTTTCTGCTCGTAGGCGGCGGCACCACCCCGAGCAAGAGCGCGGGTACACGGAGGAGTGTTAGATATATAAGGCGCGTCTGTGTAGCTCTCTGCAAATGCGTTTGTGGCGCAATGGGTTAAACGCTCGGCGATCTATCGTCGCGGACCGAGAGGTCGTGGGTTCGATTGCCAAATTTTGCATGTTTGTGGAACTTTTTCTTCTGGTTTCTTTCTTTGTATTATGTTCTATGACGTATTTCCGTGACGGAAATACGTCAGTGAAGTCTTCGTGGACCCCGGCATAAAACACTTTCGTGTTAAAACAGAAGACGTCAAGGTATGGCATAATCGGGGTTGCCATTGAGATTTTAGAAAGTTGCTTGTGCAACCAGTATGAAGTATTCCAAATTCAAGCTTCTAAACGGAGTCAGGAGTTGCGCAAGTTTCCATATGGGATCCTTTACTCTTCCTGGTTTACATGAATGATATCGTCTTTATACGGGACTCTCCACAGCTCATTTTGTATGCAGACGATCTGAACGTATTACAGCGGAGCTGTATATGTCTACCCTCCCATAGATTTTTCAATGTGCATGCCTCAAAACGCCATACTTCTGCCTCCTCTATGAGAAGTAGGAGCAAACCAGTCAGACATGTGCTGACACCTGGCGTAGCAAGAGGAAAGCTAGGAAATGGCCGGCGAGTAACAGCGAATATCGTGCACGAAAGGCTGCCCGTAAGCGGCGAACTCGACAGGAAGACGGGTGCTCCAAAGCGGAGAATGCGGTGAGGTGACGCAGGTACCACGCCAGTAAATTGGATGAGCACAAGTGTGCATATGCGAAATTTCAGAGGAGCTTTCTCGGGAGATATTTCGGATTCAGTTGTGCGGTGTGCGATCGACTGCGGTTCGAAACGGTTTGATGGTGATTGGCAACGTTTTAGATGTCGCGAAGCGTGAACGTGATGCGGTTTTGACAGGTACCCCATCTCCTGCCTTAGCAAGTTGCTCGGTTTGGCTGCGCCGAGGGAACGCTAATGGCCGTAGCGCTCACTGATCATTTGGTCTGAACGTGGTTTCTAACAAGCCACCTTCTGCATTTCCCCGCCTGCGCAAACAACCGAATAGGCAGTTAGAATGTTCCGTGCACTGGTGTGGGCAGGCCGCGCGTAGTGCGTACTGCCGAAGAACAGCTCCGCTGGTCGCCCAAAGTCACAAAGGGGAATAGCTGCTATTTTTATATACGTTACAAAATTTAGAAACACCTAAAGAAAATGACATCATGACATGACATCACTGTCAATGTGACTCAAACAAAACAAGCTGCATTGATATGGAATGAACTCAAGGTATATAATATTTCGCACAGTAAACGAACATTGAAAACATGGTACAACGATAAACTTTGACGCGAATAAAACAACAAAGCTTTCCTGGCATGTGGTTCAGGTCAGGCTTAACGTGGAACGTCCACAGCAACTATTTAGGTCAACAAATTGCTCAAATGTTCTTATGCCTGTGCAGTATTGGTTTTCATATTTCTCAGCGGCTAAAAAAAGGTTTGTGAAATGCGTTATTCTATTCTTTGCTTTGTTATTGCGTAATAGCATGGGGGACGGCAAGTACAAAAATATAAGAAGGTTATTGTGCTACAAAAGTAAACACTTCCTTGTTATGACAACTGCCATGGTAGTATCGACCGTTTGCGTACACCAACGTTATTTTATAAACAATAACTGCTTAAAGAAAGAAAAATATATTACCTTAAACTATTTAAATGTAAAATAAGAAGGAACTTACATACGCAAAGAAAATAGACAGCGTCACCAAGCCAAAATAAATGTACGATTGCCAAAAAGGAGGAAATATTATGGAACACAAACAATGCAATACCAGGCAATGTGAATATGGCATAAATTGGAACGTAGCTTTTATATTTGTGTTAGCCCACATGCTTTTAAAAGGCTAGCTAAATACATTTTTGAGCAACAAATAATTTATCAATACTAAACAATATTGCGTAGAATTTATGTGGCAATTATATTTTTGTCATATGTAGGCCCAAGGGGATGCTGTTTTCTTTATTGCCTCTCCTTCTTTACTACTCTATGAGAAGTGTATGTTATTAGCTCATTTTGTAAGTGCGAAATACCGCTTTGTTATCGCTTACGCTGTTTTATGAGGCGTTAAAATGTGATATTTTTTTGTAACACTAGTGTATATGTTGCGAACCGCAGCTGCAGAAACCTTTGTCAGATGTAGAAAGCGCCTTTCGCTTGTGTGTCTTCGCTTGTGCGTGTAGGCAAGCAGTAAATAGGTATACTACTACTACATCTACAACTACTATAGCCCTGTCACATTTGTAGACAGCTGATTACTAACTCGTAGTATGACGTATATTACCATATTCTCTCGTTGGCTAGCTATTGCCAAACCTGCTTTCTCACTCACTGACGGATTGACTCACCAACACAGTTATTCAGGGATGTAAGCATACGTTTCCAGTCGACAATTTACATGATACCAATCAACAACAACAAATAGAAATGTACGGTAGAGGGGAGATAACACAACGAGTTATGCTTATAACGTGAGTGTAATTAAATAGCCCAATTCCACAAGTGGTATGAAATATCTAGCGGGTCAGCTAACTCAAAAGAAATATGTATAAATTTTATCAGGCTGCTTTAAATAATCCCAGGAAGCACAGCACTGGGAAATGAGAGCGCAGTAAAACAACAGCATAAATATCCATCCCAAAATGACGTCGGATCGTCCGGTCAGATTCTAAACATTTGTTATGTCGTTTCAGATATGTTGCTTACTGAGGCGTGTAAATTGTTTTTGTACATGAATTGTTCAGCGACTGATACATAAGAATAGATTAATAATGTTCTTGAGTTAGGGATAAAAAAGGCCCACGTAGCCTTAGTGCTAGCTTAACTATTTTAAAACATTGCGGACCATGCTAAACTAGTCTTCTTATAATGTGCGTCATACGTTTGGTACAACGAACCACTACGTTCATTTTTCCTTGCTGAAACATTGAGAGGAATGATTAACGATGCCGGGAAAGAGTTTCCGCCCTAGTATTTTTTTTTTCGCCTGCTAAAAAAGGAATATAACTTTACTCTTCCTTTATCTTGCTAGAAAAGTTGCGAATTGTTGCAGCTTCGCGAACGTGTCCGATGTTGCCTCTGGAATCATCAATCACCATGAGTAGAAGTGTTTACTCGAGAATGAGCGCAGAACGCAGCCATAACTTCTGTTTTCGGTCTCAAATGGCTGTTTCCTTGCTGGTACCCTCCATTATTTCTGATAGCCTGCACGGGCTGCATCTTTCTTTGAATGCCGAACGCAGCCGCTTAGCGCCCAAGGAACGGCGTTAAGAACGCGTCGCTACACCCTCTCATTAAGGAAGCAGGCTATTCTTAGGGGGGACCCCGGGAGCCTGAAAACGACGTATGACTCGGAGAGCGATTCAATAATGGGTTTCACGCGCGCACAGAAACCATGTTCTTTTTTTATTTTGCTGTTAAAGGTATATTTGCTGTCGGGGAAGATGAGGTAAAACATATTTCGCCTTGCCTGAGGTGAACTATATACATTCAATTCAATTTCATAAATTATGAATCCCGCGCAATCTCTGTCGTAGGTGGTTCTGTGTGTGTAGAAAAGAAAGTTGCAGTTTTGCCCGAAAGGCGAAGTAGCAGTTGCGCTAGTGAATTAGTACACTGCTATAGGTAGTAAGTACAGGGTGTTGATTTTAAAGTGTTGCGAAATTTTTAGAAGTCGCCTGTAGGATGTAGGCATAATTGTTATCGTTTAGCTGGGTTACCTTGATAAACGGACATTAGTAGCACAAGAAATCAAAACTCATATTCAACTAATTGACACAAATTCACTAACTTCGTAGTTAATTACTATGACACATATCGCAATTTACGAATTGTAGCCGGTGAGCATTTCAGGCGTATCCACTCGGAATAAATTGCTAGAATGACACCAGTGTAGAGATATGCCCCCCCCCCCCCACCCCCAATCTCGCCATAAATATGCACTGCTGTTCCCCTTACTTTTTTCCCAAAATGCTGTTTTATACATTGAAGCACAAAAGTAAGTGGAATGCCCATGTATTTCGCCCCACACTTCGGGAAATAATATCTCGAAGCGGATGTCATCCTAGAAATTCATTTCAAGTGGATGCGCCTTCCAAACTCACCGGCTGCAATTCATAACTTGCAATATGTGTCGTAAAGTAATTAACTAAGCAGTTTATTACTCATTTATTGTTCCTTAGATGAATATGTGTTTCGATTTCTCGTGCTACTAATGTCCGCCTCTTCAAATAACCCAGCTCAAGGATAAAAATTACGCGACCTGCCACGGGCGAATTTTTAAAATTCCGTAAAAACTAGTTCTGAACTCCCAGTATGGTAGTTTTATGGGCCACATAAACCTGTAAACGTTCCCTCACTAATTAACAAGCATGGTGTCACGCACGCACAGGGAAACATGAACACATCTCACTCGACAATAAAACATACACGAGTACACAATGAACAGACACCATTTCTGATCAAGGGAGTGCATTCAGTGCTTCAATGTCTTGTCGCCGTCGTCGTCCTGCGATCGTGTGTTCTGTGCCGGTGCACACACGCTCGCGTGAAACACACAATTGCTCGCTATACACGAGCACCTTCCGCCATCCGGTATCGCTTCGCGAAACCTTAAAAAAGGCACGCAGTGCAGGGCAAGGCATCGCTTTTCTTTTAAAAAAATCCACACTAAACCGCGCCGTCAACGTCACGCACAAGTAAGGAAGAAGAATAATATAAAATTAAAGGATAGATGAAGAATACGCACGCCTGTGGCTTTTCTTATTTCTAATGAACAGTTTGCTTTTTGCCTATAAACCATCCTCCCCTCTCACCCATCCCTTTTCGGGTACTGGCTCCTAGCTGTCTTGCCCGATTGGTAAATTTTAGTATAGACAAGTGAAGTCAAGTCAGCTTTATTTGTCTAGCAAAAAAATGCTGAAAGGATTTCCCGGGTAAAGCTGCTCTAGGCAGCTTGACAGAGTCCCTGAAAACCCTCTACATTGACAGTATGCAACAGCGCATTACAAAGAAAAGAAAATAGCATATAAAAAATTATAGTACCCCAACAGCAGCTCGGGTAATGAGAGCAGAAGCAAATAAAGCGTACCACTTTAGAGGACTTGCGATAATAGCAGTTACATATATAAAAATCCAGAGAGGCCTAATGGGCAGAGATAGCCCGTATGACTATACAATGATGTGTAAACTATGTGTTCACAGGTGTAATACGAGTTTTATTTGTGCACGAAAGAAGACCATAAAATCAGGAGGAAGCATAGCCATGAAATTGGGTAGTCCTGCGTCAAGGTTGGCAAACGAAGAAACTGTACAATTGTTTGTAGTGAGAGCCGCATGGCTGTATTTGCTGAGAATAAACAGAACTGTAAATTGAAGTACTTGCTTTTTGTATTTCGTCTGAAAACGAGGCATATAGTATGAAAAAATCCTGCGTATATACATATTATTTTCGTTTGGGGTTAAGGACGCGCCGGTTGCTAAAAACTGCTGATAAGCCGGTTATATAAAGTAAAGAGATTGCGAGACTTCAATGTTGGAAAAGCGCTAGATTTTGATAAATATGTGCTCCTGAAACACATTCTGAGTGGAGGCTAAGTTAAGGCAAATGTGCAACTTGGGAAATAATCTTCCTTTGCGAAAGAAAAATTTCTGTCAAGTTTTTCTTTGTTGTAGGTAACGAGTCTAAGCGGGAATAGCTAATATACCGTCCAAAAAATGTATCATAAACATTCACTTTTACTTTATAGGGGAGAAGAGAGTGGCATCATAATAGTACACCGTTTGCGGAAGAAAGTTTCTTGCATAAGCGTATAAATGTGTGAGTTGCAGCTGAGGTGTGGAGAATATGTGACAGCAAGTATATTATTTATCCCCATTAACAACATCGATAATTTTACTTTCATTTATAATTTAGGTTTTCATGTTAGATGGCTTATTCCTTGATTGGAAAAGGATTTATTTTGTTTTTGCAACCTTAATTTTTATTTGGTTGACAGGTACTAAGCGAAAAATTTTGATGAAACATCATTCGTTTGTGTTATTAAAGCATTTACGTCAGAAACACAGAGAAAAATGGCACTGTCTTCAGCATACATAAAATAATTTACTGACTTGTCAACGCATTCAAGGTAATTATTATAAGCATTCAGTAAGACAGGGCCTAGAATGCTGCACTGGCGCACCTCTCGTGGTAGAAACAAAAGATGATTCATAGCCACATAATCATACACATTTCATGAAGACAGGGTAACCTTAGCCATGCCTTCCAACTCTCGAGTCAGAACGCGCATGCAGAATAAAAATTCAACTTTTGAAGAATCGAATAAACAAATCCTCGAAATAAACAAGCAGGAACGTATCGTCTGCTTTACGGAGTCTCCTTTCGCACTAATTTCCGCTATCCAAGATGACGTAACCGCGTGACTGTTTGTCAGAAAAGTTACAAGTACCGCAGTTGCCGCTAAAGACAAAGAAACGATAAAAAAAAATGTGGTTGATCCCTCTTATATAGGAATCGGTATAGAACACGAAAGTGAAACGTGTCTTCACAGAAGTAGTGTAATGTTTATTGCACATTGATATATAATGTCTATTGGTGTTTTGTGGCTAAAGCGTCCTTAGGCGTTGATGCACCCACGCTGACGCCTGGTGGCACGTCTCCTCCATCACGACTACCAACGTCGATGACCATGAGCAACCGTCGTGCATATGGAAGCTGCACTACGCTGCACACGCTAGCACAACGCGAAAGACGAAGCACGTAACTGACACACTAATACAACGTGCAAGACAAAGCACGTAACTGAATCGTCACCGAGTCAAATCAGCGCGTACAGCGCGTCGTAATTGCAGCCTCCGCGATCAACTTCAGAAACATTTTCAGAGCTAATTGCGGAGGCCACGCTCCGCTGTGCTGAGTACGGTGAACGCCACCTAGGTGGCGTTGGTAGTGCTTCTTGATGCCAGCGTCCCTTCGAATGCTGGCATCGAGGCGTCGTAGTGCTGAGACCACCGAAGCGTTCACTGTCGGTGCGCGTTAGTGTCATAATGCAGTACTTCTCTTTTCTGCTCGTAGGCGGCGGCACCGCCCCGAGCAAGAGCGCGGGTACACGGAGGAGTGTTAGATATATAAGGCGCGTCTGTGTAGCTCTCTGCAAATGCGTTTGTGGCGCAATGGGTTAAACGCTCGGCGATCTATCGTCGCGGACCGAGAGGTCGTGGGTTCGATTTCCAAATTTTGCATGTTTGTGGAACTTTTTCTTCAGGTTTCTTTCTTTGTATTATGTTCGTGTACATTGTAAGCTGACGTATTTCCGTGACGGAAATACGTCAGTGAAGTCTTGGCGGACCCAGGCATAAAACACTTTCGTGTTAAAAATGCCCCCTCCGAGGGAGGCACGCTCCCTCGGCGAATAGCAATAGTTCATCGCACTTTGGACCCTGGGTGTGTCCCCAGGCGGTTGCCATGCTTCGGCAAGTTTCCACGCACCACATCTACGTCGGACGCGTGAAGCGCAGCGAACTTGAAGTGATTTATTACGCGCAGTGCTGCGTTTGTGGCTCATCCTGGAACAGAAATAGAGCGAAAGCCCTAAGAACGCGAGTGTCGCCTTTACTCGGAATGGCGCGAGCAAGTTTCCGGAACCGTGAGTACACACGCTGCGAGAACTTTCGCGATCCGTTGGTACGCGGAGATGGTTGGACGCTTACGGGTACGCGAAGTGAGCGTCCTCTTCAATTGCAGCGAGTGAGTCGAGAGAGCCGACGGTGAACGCTGCCTCAGTGCAAGCCTTGGGTTTCGTAAACCGATGATTCGTATACGATTCTTACGAGTTCGTGCTTCTTACGAGTTCTGCTTCGCAAAGGAGTGTATGTCTTTCCGTAACACTTTAAAGCATTATGCGTACTACGTGGTTAAAGCACTCGCGATAGAGGGGCACGTGCTTTAAGTGAAATATAACCTAAAATTGAAGAGATCGGTGTGGAACCCATTCCTCATCAAAATTATGGTGGCCGCTTCAGGTGCAGCACGTCAAGAACGTGCTGGGCCAGGCGGCATGGGCCTACCAGGAGGCCCGCGGACTGGGGTCTTAATTCCTTTCAGACTAATAAGTGTTATTTCTCACTCTCTTTCTCTATCATCATCTGGTGCAGCAAGTCACAAAGTATAGACATAAACTCATGCAGTTTTGCATAAAATAGATTTCGCGACCAAACGGGAGTGCTTTACGTACATAAAGAAGCTGCGTTCTCTTCAAGCCGGCTGTTCGCCGCCTTATCGCCTTCCCGTGGCTTACGTACGCTATATTTATATAAGTTATTTGGAAGTTTAAAATGCTGTTATGCGTACACTAAAATGGGATTTTTGAAGTAATAAATATCGTTGCAATAGTTTACTCATGATGTTGACATCTGCAGGCTCTCGTTATCGTTCGTCCCGAATAAATTTTGTTTCAAATTTTGCTTCCATTCAAGCCAGCCGAAACACACGTGACCTGAGCCAAGCCCGACCATAACTTGAGAGACTCTTTGGTAATTTTGCAGTCTGCAGGCCTGTAGAGACGCACCGGTACAGCAAACGGCAACCTGGGGCTTATGAATTACCTTGTTTTGGGCATGTTTGGTATGCCCGCACGTGTTTTTTTTACCGGTTCCTCCACGTTAAGCTAAACGCTTTCAAGTGAAGCCTATATTGGCTGACAAGTTTGGGCGGCGTTGTAGTCACCAAAAAATTCACGTGTGGCGCATACCCACATTGCATAAGCGGGTATGAGATAGGGACAAGAAAGAAAGAAAAAAAAAAAAGAAGGAAGGAACGAAGGAAAAGAATGTCACAGTTTCGCCCGAAAGGCGAAGCATCAATTGCGATAGGAAATTAGTAGAGGGCTATTCGGAGTAGGGATAGTAGTTTTATCGGCTGCATAAACTTGGAAACATTTGCTTACTAACTGAATTAACAAACGTGGTGTGAGCGCGCACAAGCAAACATGAATAGATCACACTGAATGACCGCAGACAACGGCTGTCAAAACGCTGGCAGCAAGGGAAGCCGCCGCAGCGGGCGAAGGTTCGTGCGGTCTATCGCTTCCACGGAAACTGAGCGACGAATGCGCAGTGCATCCAAAGGTCAGAGCCGTGTGGAGATAAGAGACGGTGCGGCGACCGCCACAGCCGGGCAAAGTACGAGCGCAGTGGTTGGCAAAGTATAAGCTGCGCCCCCCCAACCCCCCCCTCTCCAGCGCTCTCTTCCCGCTTTCTTGCTTTCGCGTGGGAAATTGAGTGGCCAGTTCCCCTTGCGCCCGGTTGCAAGATACGCCTTTGGTGCCGCAGAAGAGCGTCGCCCCGCCTCCCTCCCTCCCATACCCACGGCGTTTCGAGGGACGGTCGTTTACTTTCCGCCGTGCGTTCGCTCTCCGCGATAGCGCGCGTCCCCCGCACGCTTTCGCTCGCGCATACCGCGCGCGGCCACGATTTTATCGCCCTTGGACTTTATACGGAACCTCACGGCAACGCCAACGGCAGAAATGCGGCTGAAGTGTCCATGTAATTGCTTTCGCAATAAAAAGTAGCAGGCCTGTGTGGCACGCGCAGCCGAGTCACAGCGTAAGGTGGAGGAGACGCTCAAGAGTAGCTCCAATTTCGGCACCACGCACAACAGGATCTTGGCGGCGAAGTCTCTTCGCTTCGTTTTCACGAGAATAATCGAATTGTCCACCCGGCGTCAACGGCGAGCTGCGGCTTGTACTGCTCTCTGCACAGCAGTCTGCTGAGCCCGATGATGCCCCGTGGCAATCGCGCACGTAGCTCTGCGATTCGCTTCTTCAGCAACAGTTCGTAGTTTGCGAGGAGGCACCATAACGTGTACAGAAGAGGTATCCTGAATACGTGGCGCACATCTCACATACCCTGACCCCGTGGCATGGTACGTTGTTGTTGTTGGTATTGGTGATGATGATGATAATGATGGTTTATTGACATCTTTAAAACGGGGTGGGGCAAATAGTCACCTAGCCAGCTTGAGTTGACCAGGTCCAGCTACATGCAGCATGCAACTGCTACACGCAACTGCTACATGTTGGGACAGGTGGACCGAACTGCAAAGCACATTTTGTACGCGCGAGTCCAAGCTACGCTGCACGCATGCCACATCGCGTGTCAAATGAAAAAGCTGATGATTCTAAATTCATTTCACAAATAAGAAAGGGCTACTGTCAAGGAAGTCAGTCGGGGAAGAACACTAACATTTTAAAGAGATATTAATCAGCTGTGACGAAAATGGCTTTGGAAGGTCCATACCAATCCTTTGAAAGAATTGGCATTGACCAGGACAGGCAGGAGAGGCAGAGAAAATAAATGCGCACGTAGTTTGTTTTATTCATTGCAGATGGTCCATATTGGGACGCAATGTACTAGGGCGTGCTATGACGTACAATAATGTGCACCTAGTATATTTGATCACAAGGTCAAAAGCTATATATTTATCATTGAGTAGAGTTCAACATTCGTGCCACAAACATGACTATTTGCATTTAAAAAGCAGTGGTTTTCGGAAATGCTGCGGCAGGATCCTGGAGCCCCACACATGACGAGGATTCTATGGTACTCCAGAAGGACTTATATCTTTCTCTTCATGGCCCTCTAATGTGTTAAAAACTTAAGCAATCGGACTTTACTTATTATAGGGTATGCCGTGTGTTTGTAGAGGCAAATTGGTATGCCGAATTCTGAAAAAAAATATTGCTGGCTCTCCCGTAATCGAGAGTAGATGTAAGCATGAAATGGCTACACGGAAAAGCAGACTGGTTGGAGATGACATTAGCTACAACCTTAATATTGGTGTAGTGCATGTTCGCAACGGCACCGCCCACCATACCACACGGCAACACGCCATACTGTGCACTGGTTCGTATGGACGCTGCCCAGCTAGAAGATGAATACTGGCTGAAGGCGGCACGACATGCAGTGAAAGACGCTAAGGGGACAGAGCACACTGGCCAGCCAGAAGGAGCGCCTTGAATGCTGCCGATAACAGAAGCTAAAAGCATTTCATGCTTAAAAAAAGCGCGTCAGATGAGGCGGGGATTATTTTTTTTAGCTACTATTATTCGATAAGCCAGGCGGGGGAAAATTGCAGTATACTCTTATGAAGATTACAAACCCAATGTCAGTGATATGAGGCTTGAAAAGGGGTTGTTTTTCTTTGCAAAACGTGATTTGATTGGCAACTGCTTCCCAAAAACAACGCTGACACCTACCAAGTCTGTTCGCGTGACGGTGAGGTACTACCATCCCATGACTATGGTAATGTGCAAGGCACCAACTAGGAAAAAACGAAAAGAGCAAGAAACAAAGCGCGTTTTACAATACGCCTAAACAAACGCCTGACCCAGTGAGCGAAGCATTGGACTTCTCTAGCCAGGAATGCAATGTGCAGTTTACGTAACCTAAGGGGATGCAACTGCGGACCACACACTGTGAGCCGCGTGAATAAAGATCATTGATCCTTGATAGCTCGTTCAAGCTCTTATGCAATGCAATTATTGTGTAACTGTAATTACACAGGGCATGACTCTTGATTCTTCCAGTTGTACGGGACATAAAACGAAAACTGTGGGTGGCGAAGATGACTACAACACAAGATGACGAGTCAGAGTTACTTGAGACCTTCAGCGTTCTGTTTCTCTCCTGTCACTTCGAAATTTGGAATTGTCCTTATGCTCCGTTGACCAAGGTTCTCCGCAGTTGGCCTCTCCACATAAATTCAGGAGGCTGCACATAGACGTTGTTGCTTTCTCAATTGTGATATAATTGCTGTTTCGCCATGTTGCGACTAAACTATGAAGTAAAATTTTGTGATGTTACTGGCGAACACGATGGTTTTTTAGCAAGAATGGAGCAACTAATATGGTTTTCACAATCTGCATTTTTTTTGACACAAACGAGAGCTATTTCAAAAGCAGGTGGACGTTCTGTGGACTTCAGTGGAATCATATTAAACTGCATCTAACACAAGCACTGTTGTTTAAAAGCACCAAGTGAATATCAAGTTTAACCAAAAGTGGCTCATTCGGGAGAAAAATGACGAATTGTTCGTATTACGCCTCGCCTAATGCTTGGGTCTCGAATACAACTTACTCACAGTGAACAAAATACAACTTACAACGAATGATATCTTGTTCTAAAGTTCGTATGAAAAGCGTTCTATAAATGAGAGAAATCCTTAATTAATGCAAAAGATAAAATATTCAGGCTACAGCGTATCTTCGGGATGACGACTGGTTATCACCAAGAATTGTGGCCAGTCACTGATCCATTTGCGACATACAAAGAAAAATGACGTCGACCCGTCCTGGGCCCATGTGCTCTCGCTGTATCGACCTAAAATGCTGGATTTCGAATGAATTTTGACCACGCCGAAAGCTGTGAGTGATAGCAATTGACTTACTCGAAAAACATCCGTGCGTCAATTTTACGTCAAATTATCGCCTCTTGAAAATCCAAGGTGAGGGCTGCCCGGCCAAGCCTAACCGAACAGGAGCGATCGCAGAGTCGGCGGCTGGCCGCCAGCTGTAGCCGAGAGATATCTGTTCAAAGATAATCCTTGGCAAGGCAAAAAATAACCTCATCACAACCGCCCTGGTCGACAAAGACCCTGAAAACACCCAAACCTGCAAAAAAATGGAAATCAACGCCGCAACGAAGGCGAAAGCAACGATACTGACGGCCACGGGGGAGACTGGTTTACGGTTACCCGTAAACGCCGACGCGACGGCAGCCTTCCGACAACTACGACTGGAGTATGCAAACCAGACCGCACGCCCAACCAAGCACACGAACGAAAACCACGACTCCCACCACTTCCACCGTCCGACTACAAGATCGTCTTCTGTCCACGAGACGGGCTCGACTTCAGCAAATGACAATCTCATGGCGTTGCCCGAGTGGTGAGTCAGGTTGCCCACATTCTGCAACCGAATCTGACGTGCTCACACTGAGAATCCGCAACGAACAGAACCTGACAGTGGTTAGTACGACAAAGGAGGAGCTGGCGGAACGCATCAGACAGATTACTACCCTAACTTGGTGGGAAGGAGCACCAAGTATACGCATACGTGGCAGCCCCCGACATGTCCTGCAAGGGAGTTGTCACTGGGACCAACAGTGAAACTCACCCGGGCGAACTAATGGCTAATCTACGCTCCCCGCAAGCACCTATTCTCTTTGCACGCATGTTCGGAAAGTCGACCGCTGCTCTCATTACCTTCGACGGGCTGGAAGTTCCAAGAACAATTTATTCTTATGGAGGAGAACTCCTATGTCAACCCTACTGACCGCTATCTCTGGTATGCAGCATATGCCTGAAAACCGGGCACAGGGAGTCCAACGCCGGAGAGTGCCCGGTGCAAGAACTGCGGACACGAAAGCCCATTGGAGGACCACCAATGCCAACCGAAGTGTGTGCCGTGTGGAGGCGATCACCCAGTTACGGAACCAAGCTGTCCAGCCAGACAGCGCAAGCCATTCAACAGATCACATTTCTTACGTAACGCCGGCTACACCAGTGACGCCAACAACATGCCCACCACCACCAACCCTTGGACTATAGCACCAATCAACCACAAACGCGCGGGTGAAAATCGCCGCAGCTTCCCCGGAGACGAACGTTGAAAGAGGCCGATCACCCCGAAGATCGACGGACTCAAAGAAACGAGATAAATTAAGGGACGCGTCCACATCCAGATTACAAAGCCTACCACGTGCACAGACACCCCGACATGAACGGCATGAAACAACTGCAAACGACCAAGGGGGGGAATCACAATCAACCATCGTCATGCTGGAGAAGAGCGAGAGGAAAGCGGTCACGAAATGCCCTGGAGCGAATCCACCAAAAGTGAGCTGGGCTAAGCGGCTTTCAAACTCTTCCCCCTTAGCTTCTCCCACTGCCACCAATCTTCCACCCCTTACAACGTGCACACGCACTACTCATACAGGGCAGGTGCCTCTCACAATAACTTCGCTACCAACGCCCTGGTGCTGGAAATGATTAATGACATAGCCCGAATGCTTAGGCAAGAGATGCGAACATTAGTAAACGAAATGGCAGTCACTCTTCGACAGGAATTACACCAGTTAAACCATGAGTTTCAACAAGATAGAACGCGCCTGAGCAACGAAATGCAAAGGACAGACATGGTGTGTTGTGGTGATATCTTGCGCATCTTGCGGACCCTCGCGGGTGTTGCGTATAGCTTTGAGATCCAAGGGTGTGGTTTCGACGGGTCAAACAGCATCTGCTTTCTGTGACCCATAGACAGGTCGTGTTTCTGTAGTGGCAGCGCCGGCGCCTCCATGCAGCCCGGCTTTTGAGTTTGCGAGCCGCTTTACTGACTGCTGTGAATCGAAAGTGGTCTCGGTCTCTGGAATTGATGGCACGGTGTCAGAAGCCGACGTAGAGTCCGAGACCCGTGGTGGTAAAAATGCATCGCATTGGGGGTCTACAGCGGGGAACGTGGCCAGGCAATTTGCCAAAACCTTCCCGGTGAATCATCGGCGGCAAGATGCTGCGGGATCCGAGCTCTGCAGGGTTTTCGTCGCAGCAGGTCAGCTGGCGTAGACTGCCATGTGAAAGTAGCAGCGGTCACTTTCTGCGCGTTTAAAGGTTGTGGCGGAGCCGGTTGCATTGGTTTGTGGTGCGCTGCCCGGTGGTGGGTCGACGCGGGAGTGGTGGTCGCCGTGCGCCGCTTTCCTCAGTCTTTGGTAGAGCCGATGGAGACACCCGGTGAGCCGGCGTCTGCGGCGGCGCAGCCTGTGGCCCTCTCTGTTGAGGCGTTGCTGGTCACTACTGCAGGGTCAAGGTGGTGTACCTCAGAGGCTGCGGCCGCCATGCAGTGCTGGTCGGGCTCGTCGCAGGCGTTTGTGAGCGGGCGGAAAACAGCCATCGAAGTTGCGCTCTATTCTGTCCAGGACCGGTACTTGTGGCATTCGTCGTTGTCCCATGCCTCGGCCCTCCCTCGAAGCTGCCCGCCGCAACCGGCCATACCGGCTTCTCTGTACAGGCATGGCGATCGCCGAGAACGTTGGCTGCTTGCACCCACACAATGGGTAATTATGAAATCCGTGGAACTGCGGTAGTTCCGAATGAGCCGGTGATGGTAAGGTTGCAGGCGGGAAACTGGAGGTGGCTCACTCACTGCAGCCGGAAGCATGGCCAGGGGAGCGTGAACGGCATCCATAGGTTCCTCAGAGGTCGATGATGTCCTGGGGAAGAAATCGATGGCTAGGGAAGCGTGGATGGCCTTCCTCTGGCCGCAGGATGCACTCAGAACGGCGTGGTCTCTCGAGGACTTTCCTTAAGACTGGGTTCTCTTAGGCTGCGCTTTCGTCGACTGTGCAAATGTAACCAACCAGACAGCCGACCGTAATCCAGAACGCCCGGTTTACTTCTCCTTCATCTTCTCTTCCCTAGCGCTCGCAGCGTGAGCGCCCGAGTCCAAGTGAACATAGTCTTCACACCACACACACACACACACACACACACACACACAAATATATATATATATATATATATATATATGTTTCATTTCTCTCTTTTTTCTTATTATGCTTCTCAATTTACTTTCTTTTCGCAGTGGTTACATGTAAATTAGCCTATTAGCCTTCTTCCCGGCTTTAACTTCTCAGCAGTTCCACGAATTTGCAAGTCCTATTTATGTGAACACTAAATTAGCCGCCCGAGTATTGCTGAGTCCTCCAATCGGATACCAGCAGCAACTGGCAATAAAATATTCCTCGATGCGTGCTAAAGCGCTTAATAAAAATGAAACGCTTCTCTTCTTCTACAGAGTATGTCAGGCACAAATTAAAATGTGCACAGCCAACAAAGGAAACGGAATAGCAATGGCAATCATACAGTATTTCAACAATAGAACATAATAGAACGAAGGCGCCAGAAAGGCGTTTAGTTCCTTTTAGGCAAATACTGGAAAATAAGAAGGCGCATAAAGTTTTTCCGACCTGTCGTCAGGACGCGCGTTTCATTTGTGCTGAAAGGCATGAAATTCAGTCACGTTCACCTCCGCGAAGAAATTCGTAAAAAAAAGAAAAGAAAAAAGCTGCATAGAGAAACTCATCTTAACTGTCACGTGCCGAACTGGAACCCTGGTCAGAGTTGCCAAATAGATCGGCGAAAAAGAGTGAGAAAGGTTGAACGAAAAATCGGCAGCGACCCGTACGTTTTTCCTGTTGGAAAATACATGCACGGCACGTGCCTCCTTTTCGCAGGCTGAATATCAACTGGGTACTTGTATCAGTGGCAAGCGAAATATCGCAAGCCGGCTGGTAAATGTGTCTGTTCCGGGCAAAACTACTTTTCATGAACGCTCCAGAGCTTTTTGAAAACAAGTCAATCCTTCATGAATGAAGCACTGTCGCGGGTGTTCTCAAGTAACACATTGAACAAAAAGTCATTCTGCGTTTCTTTCTGAAATCTCTCCCAAGTTTGTGGAGAAACAGAACATATGAAAATATTATACAACAGGTGCGTAACGATAAGGTTTTGATAATGGTGTCACAGATTGGACATGAAGCACTAAATGAGCCACGGTGTTCTAGCGGCCAGAAGGGGGTCACAACTGGTGCAAGTGCAACCCCGACATGCAGCCTCTGCAACGCCACCTCATCTCACCGAGTGCGCATGCCACGAATTCTTGAACACGAGGGAATAACCAGTTTGTAACGTTATGTGTGTTGTGTTTCGTAGTTCGAACTCGGGCGTCATTCAGTAGGTCGCTTGCCCACGCCATTGTCCGCCTCTATCGCCGAAACTGGCTTGCTGGTGAAGAGATGAGTTCGGGAAATTGAAGGAATGGCTAAACGGGTTTATTTGCCCGTGTTAGGTGGCGGAGGGTATTGTTCTCGCAAAGCAGGCGTCCGAATGTCCTTTATGAAAATGCAAGAGTGGCCGATGCAGGTAAGTGAACAACTTGCCGTCCGCCAGGATATTGACGGGCAGAGTCGCACGGCGGACTCAGAAGATGCGTATCTCGTTCGGCGTTTTGGTGGCAAGATGGCGAATGGCATCGGTGTGCTATGAAGAACGACTTACTGTGCGAATGTCTTCGATCCCGTGCGTTGGTGTACGTGCAAATGAAGATATGGAAATACGATACGGTTTCAGCAACAGGAAGCAATGAGGTCAGACAATCGCGTAGCGCGGTGATTTGAACAAGGTGCGCTGGTGGCACGAAATTGGCCGCACATGAGCATGTTTGGTCTGGCACGGGTAGCTGCTCTTCGACCTTCCAGGTAACTCGATCCAGAAATGAGAATGTTTCCATAGAAATTTTGTTGCGAGTCGGTACGTGGTTTTGTTCTTTTTTAAACGTAGTTCGCATGCTTTTATTTTTTCAAATTTTTCTATTTAGGCTTCTATTTTCAAATTTTTCTATTTATTTAGTGGGGCCCTGGAATAAAGGCCCCAACAATCGTGCCTTCTCCTATTTATTTTCAATTAAGTTTTCACTCACTCACTCTATAAAGCTACATCTATATACTAGGAGAGTTTCTCTACGTCGAAAACTAGCCCATAAATCGCTTTGCGGTGGTATGTCTGTGTAATTGTTTACCAGCCGTATTGCATGAAAAACTTCCCATCTATTTCTTTGTAATCACCTCACGCAATCTCACTTTGGACGAACGACATGCAAATGCATAGGTTTCGGCACTACAGGCACTGTAGTGCATAGGCACTACAGGAATCGCTGGTTAGGCACAACTGAATCCCCTATCCACATCAAGAAACTTACTCTTAGACACATTGCACTGATGCGTGCGTGATGAAAGTACTTCAGAGAAAAAAAAAGATAAATTTTCTCGAACCCAAACAAAAGTGTATCCGAGGCTCCCATATCGATGACCGATGCTCAGATGAAAGTCAAACTAAGTAAAAACAAAAAAAGTACTTGAACAAAGTAATTGCGCAAGAGACGATGATTGAATATCGAATACGAGTCGGGAAAAGTCGTACAACTGTCTTTGATAGCAGAGTCTGGAGTCCAAGACGCAGTTTATAAGGTTTCAAGAACCATTTCAGTCCTCGGAGAAGCAATGCCATAGTGAGAAACGCAGAGAGCATAGCAAATATTGATTTCCTGATCTCCACTGCGCTCGTACTGCTGGAAGTGCAAAGTTCGCCTAGTTGACGTCTCAACAACTTTCTCCTTCACTGCAGGGCACCTTTCGCGGTCTGAAGTTCACTTTTCTCAAGCTGAGAAATGATGCTCCGTTGATTTTGTTCTCACCTAACCTAAATTAATCGCGCTTTCTCATTTGCTCAGACCGCCTGTTTCGTGTTCAGTCCACTGGGAACAGAAAGGAACTGTTTAATCTTGTTACGGGATATTTAGTCTTTCGTCTCCTTTTAGCTTCTACACGTAAGTGCTTTTCCTCGTGCTACGTCCTTGTATGGAGCCGTGAGAAGGCAACTCGAGTAAAGTTCTCACAGCAAACGTGAAGACCCAAGATCTGCAGAATAAACAAGAAAAATGCAGTAGTGGTATTACTAGGCCCAAGGGAGGGTAGGGTTGATTAGTGGATCGTGCCCTCAACCCTTAGTGGCCTCTGGACTATTTTCAGAAGTGCAGGTGTTTTTTTGCTTTTTTTTCTGCTGTGCGGCGCTCTTTCCTCACACTGCGTACATTTATAGGGTGTTTTCTTCTTGAATTACAAGTCATGGCTTCATACGTCACAATGACAGCGCATGAATCAAAATCTTTGTGGCGTAATATTTTATGAGTAGGTCATAAGCGCGAGCAGCGCTCCCTAGTGAATTGTTTTAACTTTCATTGAATTGAATTCTGGGGATTTACGTGCCAAATTTACGATTTGATTATGAGGCACGCCATATGGCGGGGGGGGGGGTACTCTAGATTAATGTTGACAACCAAGGAATCGTACCCCCAATGCACCAAACACGGGTGATTTTGCATTTCACCCCCATCTAAATGCGGGCGCCGTGGCCGGGATTTGATCCCGCGACCTCGCGCTTAGCAGCGCGTCACCTTAGCTTATAAGGCACCGCGGCAGGTTAACTTCCATTAATTTTGCTCTTCTACAACCTCTCTGAGAAAAACTATACTCTCTGCTACAACACTTAAAATAGCCGCGCTGCGAATGCGATTCAACACAGCGTGCAATGTCCGCAATCCTGACGAGGAAAAAAAAGTTTCTGCACAGCGCAAAACGACTGCCTTAAAGTTAACGAGCAACGCTATGCTTTAGTGCTATCTTGCGTTTCAGAGCACTGCTGAAACTAATCTTTTGGAATAACTAAACCGAACGGAATGCTAACACAAACAGCTGCGACGCCTCCTAGATGTAAACGTTCAATAAGTGCAAGTAAAGCTAACATACATGAAGTGGGATTCTTATCGAATAATTCATCCATATTATGAGCACAGCAACGACCATGGTGGCACTTCACTTTTGCGCGAATTACGATGACCTAGTTTGTGGCGACATCTGTACTACAAACAAACATTAAAGCATTCGTAACCTGTTGCCTTTGAAATTGGGCGGCGCGCGTGGCTTGTCACTCACACTGCCTCATCTCCGAGGCCATGTACATAATACTGCCACTCTTGTTAATCCTAACGCGCCTAAAAAATGAAGACAGAATTTGGAAACAGCGCCCTGTTGTCAGTAGTACTTTGCCGTCGAAGCATCATGACACAAATCTAAGACAAATACAATCATCTGTTAAGAAAGAATGGACAAAACAGTGCAGGACGACGACTTGATAGATTGGCAACAAGCAGCTATTTCCTGGAAGGCGGCGGCACGCTTTCCATGCTTAACCGTCTTTGCGAATGTTAGCGTCTCAGTGCTAAATTCCCCAAAAAAATATTGGAGGCACGAAAACCGCAAAGCTGCCGTAGCGTCCAACTCTTCCTGTGAATAAACGAGGGAGAAGAAGGGACCTGAAGAAGGGAAAGCGTTTCCCTTCCCTCTGGTTCATTCATACCAAAGGTCGCGAATCTGGCAGCCTTAATGTCAGTAACATGAAAGGGATTATAAGCCACGTGCCAGGTCTTCTAAGTTGACGTGTTACGTGACGCCATCAGGCAAGAAAGGACAGCTGCCCACCATGGCTCTGAGTGTCGCTGGCTAATAAACCTAGGGATAGATCTAGTAGACAAGAATGCCCAAGTTAGTGGGAGGAGTGATAGCCGTCACCGTAGCACAATTTGTAGTACAACCCACGCTTAATGCGGAGGTTGTTACTTCGGCCCCAACCAGCGGCAAGGAATCGTTTCGCCCACTTTCATTTCCCTTTTCTTGATTATTTTCTGCATTTCAATTTGAACATGAGGTAACTTCTCCGATGCTTGTCTTGGCTTTATTGTCTGCTTTTGTTTATGTGGCCATATATATATATATATATATATATATATATATATATATATATATATATATATATATGAACGAGAAGAAAGCGAACCAAGGGGCCCGATTTTATTAGTCATATCATAGGAAGCCAACAAACATACGCACCAAGGACCCCTATGTCCACTATGTTGTCTTTGCCTGTCTATGTTTGTTGCTTCCTATGATATATACATGTGCCATTGATTGTCATACACTTCAAACCCTAATAAAATTGGTGTTAGCCCTAAGTAATCTTGAATTTCATGAGAAACACTCCATGCAAGTAAACAGCAGATCAATGGGCACTAAAATAGGTCCAAACTACGCCAACATATTCATGGGCATACTGGAATCAGAGTTTCTTGAGAACTGCGCGCTAAAATCAATGTTTTACAAAACTTTAAATGACAACATTTTTATAATCTGGTCTCACGGCGAGGAAGAGTTGTTGAAGTTCATTTCTCAGTTCAATCCCGCCCATCATACCATCTCGTTCTCCCATACATATTAGGCTTCTGCAATCACTTTTCTAGATGTTGGTGTAAGTGTGCACAACAAGCTTATCAAATCAGTCCACAAAAAAAAAACTGATAAGCACCAATACTTACACTTCTCACAGTAGCCATGTAAAACATTCTAGAACAGCAATCCCGTACAGCCAATCTCTTCGTTTCAAGCGGATGTGCACTAAAAAACAAGACTTTGAATGAACTGTGAAAAAACTACGTAACAACTTACTACGCTAGCGTTATCCTCCCTTAGTTATCAGTGATGCGATTCAAAAAGAAGACAGCTTTGATCGTCGCATGCTCATCAACAGCAAACCAGCTCCCCCAGATTCGCCCACTAACGTTACACTCACGTATTCAGCACCAAATACTAACATACGTCGTATCCTGCGGAAACATCATACCACACTCTTACAGAGCGAGGAAATGCACCAAATTGTTCCTGAACCTCTGCGGGTGGTATACTGACGGGCCACAAACCTCATAGACGTTGTGACGTCCTCGAAAATTCGTTCAGCAAACTCCAAGAGCTGCGCACCATGAGGAGAACCTCGATGCGGCTCTGCCCCATGATGAATACCGCTAATGTGGCCAAAAGCGCGTACCGCGTCTTCCTTCTCACTCAAAGTCCAAGGGGATTACAACTGCGACACTTGCAACGTTGTATATCTCCTCGAATGCACCATTTGCCGCGCACAATACATCGGACAAACGGAAACCCCTTTTAGGCTATGCCTTAATAATCACAAATCACACGTAAAATCTATACCGCAGCTCCCCCTCTCCAAACATGTGAACACACTAGGCCATCCTTTCAAAAAATTTAAGGCCACCAATTTTAAATTAGGATTCCCCACTCCCTACGACAGAGAAGCTTGCGAGTCATTTCTAATACACAAATTCAGCTCACTTTTAAAGGGAATATATGAAAGCATAGGTAGGCCTGACATGCATGCCTCACGAATAAGAGGTATTTTTGGCATGACTTGTGCACCAATCACTATTTTGCCTGGTTGCTTTATGCATTTCCCAACAAATATTATTTACCGAATAATCCATATGTAATATGGCATATTTATGCAGTGATGGGTATATTTCCGCCTAATTTATTAGAAATTCTCCTCACACTTCTCTTATGTTGATGTTTATTACTTCACCTTGTCTTATAATTGTTATCACTTACGTCAGCCGAATCGGCATGCGGCAGCTGCCCTTGCGCCGTGTGCCACATTTTCTTCTTTCCCACCTCCTCCTCCCCCCCCCCCCCCTTTTCTATATATTTCCGAGACGACAATAAAACGTCGCATTATGCCTGGAAACGCTGTCTGATTTCCTTCCGGATGTACGGACTTTCCCAGCGGCTCGGTAAGAGTGGCGACGAATGTGGGATTGAAACAAGCGAAGGTTCCTGCAGGACCTGACAACCGCCCGGAACCAACGCCAGCCATGGCCCACAAGCTACCAGACTTCGACGATACGAGAGATAAGTGGCAACCCTACATAGTAAAAATCGAAGCGTACTTTGAAGCTAACAGTATCACCGAAGATGCGAAGAAAAAAGCCTTGCTTGTTGCCGCGCTCGGAACTTCGACAGTTGAAGTATTATGTGGAAAAGTTGCACCCCTACCGCCAAGTTCTTTGAGCTACAATGAGGTTGTGACGACCTTAAACAGCTACTATAACCCACAGCCGAATGAAATTACCGAGCGGTTCAAGTTCTATCATCGCTGTCAGCAAGAGGGAGAGCCTATGCACGCATTTATTGTGGCCGTACGCCAAATGGCGAATAATTGCCAATTTGCGTCAATGTTGGACAACATGATAAGGGACCGGATAGTGTGTGGTGTAAGGTCCAAGAGCTTACAGAAACAGCTACTAGCGAAAAAGGATTTGTCTTTGGCTGACGCTGAGGCCCTCGCTCTTGCCGCGGAAACCGCAGAACTTGATTCACAAGGCATTTCGGCCGACAACGAGCAGACGCACGTGCTACAATTATCCCAGCGACGTGAACCAGGCTCGAGTAAAAAGAAACCCGTAACGGCACAAGCACTGTGCAGATGTTGTGGAAGCTATGGGCACAAAGCTTCGACGTGCAGGCTAAAGAAGCGGCGATGTTTCAAGTGTAGGCGGCAGGGTCACTTAGCCAGAATGTGCTCGCCCGAAACCACCACCGACAGAGCGCTAGCATTAACAGCGCATACGAAGGACGATACTGAAGATAGCGACAGCAACGCATCGCAGATTTGGTCATTGACCACTGCTCCAGCTTTGGTTCCACCTATCAGGAAATGTTTCAATTGGGGTGGCATCAATCTGACGATGGACATCGACACAGGATCGCCAGTCTGTGTAATTCCCAGGGCAGTTTATGAAACGTACCGTCAACGATGGCCGCAGCTGCAAGAAGCACAGATAAAGTTGTCATGTTATCTCGGCAAGCTTCCGGTACTTGGAGTGCTCAAGATGAATGTTTCTTACCAATCTTTGGCAGTAAACTGTAGCCTAACGGTTCTGAATTGTGACGGCCCCAGCCTTTGTGGGCGGGATCTTTTGCAGAAATTGCGTGCGGAAGGCGTCCCTGTATTGCACGTCAAAGAAACAAGCACGGAAAGCACGTCTGCATCGCCGTCCGCAGCACTACTGGAGCGCTACGCGGAGCTGTTCACCGACGGAACTGGACTGCTGAGAGGCCCTCCGGCCGTCTACACGTCAAAGATGGAGCAAACCCCAAGTTTTACAAGGCAAGGAAGGTTCCATTTGTACTTCGCGAAAAAGTGTCTCAAGAGCTGGACAGGCTAGTTGCGGCGGGCATAATTTCCCCCGTGCCTCATTCTGAATGGGCTACGCCCATAGTACCCGTGCTGAAAAAAGACGGGACGGTGCGGATTTGTGGTGACTTTAAAGTCACCTTGAACCCCGTGTGCGAAGTGGAACAATACCCATTGCCGATTATAGATGACATATTTGGTAATCTCTGTGGGGGCGAGAAGTTCAGCATTCTAGACCTCCGAGACGCTTACAATCAAATCCCGCTTCACGACGACTCCAAAAAGCTGGCGGTCATTAACACCCACAAGGGACTATTCTGCTACAATCGCTTACCCTTTGGCATAGTGTCGGCACCCGCTATATTTCAACGCAAGATCGAGGAGGTGCTAAAGGGTCTGCCAGGTACCCAAGCGTATCTAGAGGATGTGCTAATAGCAGACACCGCCGGGGATCCGAATGCTAATGTTGAAGCGGTACTTCATCGTTTCAAGGAGCATGGCATCAAGCTTCGTGCCGACAAATGTAGATTTTCTGAGTCATCAGTAACCTATCTTGGTCACCGCATCGACGCAGAGGGATTGCATCCGCTAGAAAAAAATGTTGACGCTATAAGGCTAGCTCCGGCCCCACGAAACGTCACCGAATTGCGGTCAATTCTTGGCATGATAACATTTTACAACAAGTTCTTGCCGAATCTGTCTACGTTGCTCGCGCCGTTATATCGGCTTTTAGAGAAAGGAGCAAAATGGGTTTGGGGCAAGAAAGAAGAGCGAGCTTTCGAAGAGGCCAGGAATAAGCTGTGCGCTGCACCGGTCTTAACACATTTTGACCCAAAACGGGAGCTACTCTTGGAATGTGATGCTTCGCCGCATGGCGTCGGTGCAGTGCTTTTTCATCGCATAGATGGCGAGAACAGACCGATTGGATTTAGATCTCGGACATTGACCGTAGCCGAAAGGAAATACTCCCAGATCGAACGCGAGGCCTTAGCGCTAGTATACGGAGTTACTCGGTTCCGGGATTACCTCCTGGGACGTGAATTCACGCTGGTCACTGATCACCGCCCCTTGCTAGGCCTTATGGGGGCAGATCGCCAGACCCCGGCTATGGCCGCTGCAAGAATTCAAAGGTGGGCTCTGTTGCTGGGAGCTTACAAGTATAAATTGATGTTTAAACCCGGCAAACTGATGCTCAACTCGGATGCACTGAGCCGTTTGCCACAAATGTTGCAGGCGCCGGAACCAGCAGTTGAAGAATGCGATGACATGGTGCTCGCCATCGACGGATGGGACCATCCCACGGTGTCACGCCAGGAGTTGAAAGCACTGACAGCAGCAGACGAGATGTTATCAAGTGTTTGCCGGTATGTTATCGGGGGTTGGCCATCACCACGGCCTGTAGGAAACGTGGCACTGTCCGAATACTACAAACGGCGACATGAATTGTCCGTGGAAGGAGGGTTACTGTTCTGGGGCCATCGGGTAGTAATCCCCAAAGATGCTCGTGGGAGGTTGTTAAAACTGTTACACGAGGCCCACCAGGCAGTTTCAACCATGAAGACCGTGGCAAGGTCTAGTTTCTGGTGGCCCGGTCTTGACAAAGCCATTCAGCGTGTCGGGGATGAATGTCGCAGCTGTGTACAAGCTTTACCCATGCCACCGACACAGGAGCCTGTAAGCTGGCCCAGTACGAACGAGAAATGGTCGCGACTGCACATAGACTTCGCGGGGCCCGTTAATAACACCATGCTTCTGATTATTGTGGACTCGCACAGCAAGTGGATAGAAGCTATACCGATGCGCCAGGCCACTGCTAAAAACACCGTGGACGCTCTTAGGGCGTGTTTAGCAGATTCGGACTGCCTCGTACCGTGGTCTCGGATAACGGCACGCCATTTACCGCGTCAGAGTTTGACCGTTTTATGCTGCGAAACGGTATCACGCACATTCGCACGCCGCCTTATCATCCACAGAGCAATGGATTGGCAGAACGCGCCGTCAGAACTATAAAGGATGGTTTAAAGAAAATGACTGGAGTGGATCTCGGGATTGCGCTGGCTAGAATTTTGTGCAAGTACCGGAACGCGCCACAGCCTTCGGGGTTGTCTCCATCAGAATTGCTTTTGGCGTACAAGCTGCGGACGAGACTAGAGATGTGTTTTCCACCCAGGAAACAGACAGAACATCGGCGGAAACCCACCGACGACACTACCTGGAGTTTCGCCCCAGGCGACCCCCTCTACGTCCGCAACTACGGAGTCGGGGACAAGTGGACACCTGGTAAAGTCAAGTCTACCACAGGTGCCCGGTTGGTGACTGTTCAGACGGATGAAGGTGTGGTTCGCAGACACACGGATCAAGTGCGCAAGCGTTCTGCCGACACATCCGGGACCCCATCCGCCGAACCCCAGGAAGACCCGATGCCCACAGAGGAGAGGGCACTGGATTCCAGTACCACGTCGGACGGCTCAGAAGCCCCGCCCCAACTGCGGCGTTCCACTCGTACGAAGAAGCCGGTAGAGCGCTACGGTTATTAAGGGGAAAGGAATGTTATCACTTACGTCAGCCGAATCGGCATGCGGCAGCTGCCCTTGCGCCGTGTGCCACATTTTCTTCTTTCCCACCTCCTCCTCCCCCCCCCCTTTTCTATATATTTCCGAGACGACAATAAAACGTCGCATTATGCCTGGAAACGCTGTCTGATTTCCTTCCGGATGTACGGACTTTCCCAGCGGCTCGGTAACAATAATTTTCATTTATCTTTTACTTTATTTTTCATACATGCATCGAATTTGTATAAAAAACAGCTTACCCACCAACACGAAGAATACTACTTGTTTTGTGCTCCAATCAACATTTTTCCTGGTTGCCATATGCATTTCCTAACGATCATATACGCATATAATATATGGCACGTTTATAAAGTGATATGTATATTTCTGCATCACTAGTTACAAATTCTTCTCGCCCTTCTGTTATGTTGATGTTTATTGGTTACCTTGTCAAACAATTTTTCATTAACGTTTATTTTATTTTTGATACACAGATGGACTTTGTATAAAAAACAGCTTGCCCGCAAATAAAAAGAATGCCACGTGTGCAAAGAATGCAACAGAACGCAGTTCGTGGAATTCAGAGGTCAGTGGAGGTCAGAGTGCAGGTATCCTAAAAGCAGGTGGGGGTGCACTGACCGTCTTCGTGGTCATACAAAAGTTGCAGCAACCTCAAACAAAAAACAAGAAACACTCTCCTGGCAGCTGCCACCCCTCGCATACCCTTTGTCACCACGTGACCCCTCTCCACTAGATTCTATTGGCTGCGTCGTTTATCCCTTGCGGACATGACTGAATGTGCACCTGTTCACGTGTGGGTTATTCAAAAGTTATCTATCTACCGTACCTTTTTTTCACGCCACTGTATGCACACGCAAGTTTGTAAGTTTGTAGTCATGTTGATTTCTCTCTCCCTCTCTCTCCTATTTCCGTTAAGTTTTACATCAGTCAACAAACGTGTTGGTACGCATGACGTCACTAAATGTGCACGTGCCTGTGGTCATAGACCAGGTACCGTGTTCTTTTTTTTTTTTGTTGCAGAGAAAATGTACAAATGGAGCTGTGTGTGCATGCAATCACACTCTTGATGAAGGCGAGGCCCCGGCCGAAACGTCGCAATGAAATGTTTTTGCTTTTCTACGTGCTCCTGCACTTCTTTTACTTTATATATATATATATATATATATATATATGTGCATATGACATGAAAGTGGTGCACAACTATGTGGAATTACAGTCGCTTCGGTGTAGGATGCAGTGATATGACTTTTTCTCTCTTTTGTTTTTTATGTGTAATCAAGCAGCCATGATCTTGGACGCTTGCGTCGCGGAACATGCCAAAAATCCTGCTAGGCCAAAATGAAGCGAATGGACGCGTTACGAGGTAAGAGGTTAAAGCAGCGCTAACTGGATATCGACAATAAAACACGTCTTTTTTTTTACTGTACGTGTTATGTAATCCGAAATTTTCCCTTAGCACAGGAAAATTTCAGGAGACTGCACCGAAGAAATTTTGAAGACTGGACCCTTCTTCTTGCGGCTTGTCACTTCCGACCATTTTCTAGGCCGGCTTTTAGTGAATGAGCAATGCGAATGCCCTCGTTTTGTTACAGGTGTGCGAAGTTGCCGATTATCGCACTCTAGTAGTTCAACATGTCTGACGAGACCCACAGGTTTACCAAAGTTCTGCAAGTTTCACTAATGCATGAGCTAATCTGCTCGCCGTGCATTTGCGAATATAGCTTTGTGGCAGCGTCAAGTTGGGCCGGTTTCTTAGAACCTGTTTATAGTGAAGCTCAGCGACAGTCGCCTTCTGTGTCCAAGGCACACGTAAAGCCAGAGAGGTTCGTTTAACAGTCTTTTGAAAAGGCTGTCTTATTAACTGGCACCCTCTAGACGGACAGGTAGCTTCCTCAAGTTTTAATTCAGAAATGCATTTTGATTTTTTACTATCGAACGTAATGCGCATTTTCGTGTGACATTTTAGCTTCCATTCAAGCATCGACCGAATTGACGGTAAAACTGTCATAGACCGAATAGACCAAATCAGACTGTCATGTACCAAATAGATAGTAAAACTGCATGTCATAGACTACCGACCCTCGGTCATAGACCTAAGGTCGGTAGACTCTACAGCGCTCGTTAATTTAATTCGGCAATTTTGTCTTGCGCAAATCTAGCGCGAGTACTGGTGCATTTATTTGCTATTCCACACAGCGCTTTTTGTTCTTTACTCCTGCCCCAGTACTTACACTATTATCGCTACACATCGCACCGGTGGTACGGCGCAGTTAGACAATGCGGCGCAGGAGTGAGGAATTTGGCGGGAAAAAAATCTCCCCTCACACACATGAGAAATCTGGTCGCGGCATTCCTGTTCAAAGTAATCAATACGTCACCCGGGGCAAAATGAAGACGATGGGGGAAGATGTGTGAGTGCGCGATAATAGAAGAAATGAAAACGATGGACAGAACTAAATTAGCTATAACAAAAGCAACCATCAACGTAAAAGGCGATCTTAGCGGAAAGGTGTATAAATAAGCTCGCACACGAGAGTATATAGTGGGGCCTTCTGGATCTATAACACTTCATTTTTTCCTTTGGTCTCTGACCTTTCCTTATTCGCACTCCCGAGCCCGGGCTTGTATCAAAATCCAGCCCCCAAGGGCGAAGGCGTCGTCTCACCTTTTGCTCAATAAAGTTTATTACTACTTCTAATACTACACTTTCTGTTTGCGTCGGTGCGTGTGTGTGCGTGCGTGCGTGCGGGAACGTGTGTGTGTGTGTGTGTGTGTGTGTGTGTGTGTGTGTGTGTGTGTGTGTGTGTGTGTGTGTGTGTGTGTGTGTGTGTGTGTGTGTGTGTGTGTGTGTGTGTGTGTGTGTGTGTGTGTGTGTGTGTGTGTGTGTGTGTGTGTGTGTGTGTGTGTGTGTGTGTGTGTGTGTGTGTGTGTGTGTGTGTGTGTGTGTGTGTGTGTGTGTGTGTGTGTGTGTGTGTGTGTGTGTGTGTGTGTGTGTGTGTGTGTGTGTGTGTGTGTGTGTGTGTGTGTGTGTGTGTGTGTGTGTGTGTGTGTGTGTGTGTGTGTGTGTGTGTGTGTGTGTGTGTGTGTGTGTGTGTGTGTGTGTGTGTGTGTGTGTGTGTGTGTGTGTGTGTGTGTGTGTGTGTGTGTGTGTGTGTGTGTGTGTGTGTGCGCGCGCGTGCGCGTGTGCGTGTGTGTGTGTGTGTGTGTGTGTGTGTTCATTCAGGGTTCAAGCCTGGTGCGGGGGCACCGGCGAATAAAACCATTGCGAAGAAAGAAGTCTTAATGGAACCACGGTAGACGAGAGGTCTTAATTCACACTTTTTCTCGATTGAGCTCTCACGTAACGGCTACCCTTACGTCCTTCCTAAACTTGTCCCTCATTGAGAATTCACGCCTTCTGCTACCTCACCATTTCGCTACCCAAGTTTCATCGGAAGTGCTTGGAGTGCCGCGATGTTAGGGAACCGCTTCAATGGGCTAAAAGGAGGTTCATTACTTGTGAATACAGAGCCGTTTCAAAAAGGAATCATGAATGCATGGTGTTAAAACACGAGTTTCCAAATATGTTAGCAAATGACATGGCAAGCTTAACGGCTGTGTGTTAAGTGGGCGTAAGAGAGGAGGGGAGGGGACATGTGCTCAACGGGTTTGAATGTCTCAATGAAATTATGGCCACCTTCTTACAAGGCTTTATCAGAGAATAGCAAGAAAATGTACGACCACCGATAACAATCCGCTCTCAATGAGAGCAACGGGCGAGAAAGTCATGTTCGCCAGGGCGAAAAGCTTGAAATATTGAATCTGGTGTTCACTGGTTCATGCGCAATCGGTGCCATGCTTGACAAATAGAACGAATGGTCGAGTGTAGTGCATCGGAGTGCGTTGATAAGTTGTAATTCTGCTGCAGCATCACAACGTTTGCCGCAACCTCAAATGAGAAATATTTCGCAGTATTAACGAGAAACTGAACCCTGAGAAACCCTAGACATGCGCTTCGTCACCACGAATCTGAGGCTATGGCAGATACACAATGAATGGTGCTTTTGTAATAGCAATATAAAGGCTGTCGTTAGTAGACTGGCAGAAAATAAGACAAAGGCGGTAATATCTCAACAACCATGTAGAACGGGTTTTAAAAAACACGTTCTTACTTCCATTGAACATTTTCTGAAGAGAGGTGTGCCAATTGGAAATCGATGTAAATATATTTTGGAAATGCCATATTAGAACATGTGCAACACGTACTATTCTAATGAATATCGAAAGACACCGTCATCAGTGAAGTAACGCTAGTTTTATAGACGTCGTCACGTTCATCGCAATCGTTAACAGGCATCCAAAAGGACGAGCAATACATTCATGAGCAACATAGAAAAAGTTATAGTCTCCGGATAGAGCACATCGCAACGCCAAGTTGCACGGGGCTGTAACTTGCATTCACTGTTATGGGTGACGTAGATAACGAAAGATGTAGGGCTCTTTTTGCTTAATAAACAAAAAGCCAACCTAATAACTGTTCACCGTTTATACAATGGGGACATTTTCATGGCGTGGATATTGTTTTAGTAAGCGTCCGAATAGCCATTTATGGTAGAAAGTGATGGTCCACAGAGTTACTGCAGAAAAAGATATCTTCGTTCTGTAAATATCATAGGCGAAGCAAATTGTCTATTATACCTTCAAGTTCTCGCTCAAGATGCTGTAGTTTTAATTGCAACCAGTATGGGCGTTTCAGCTTTTGTAACAAAAAGTGAAAAAAGCGGCAAAGTGTATAGAATCACCGTGGTCGGTTCACATAGGTCGCGAAGCTTCGGGCGAAAGGCGGTTCAGAACGCATTGTCACCGACATCAGCAAGGGTGGTTATGGGAGAAACGATTGAAGCGCGACTATGTTTGGAGGGAATAAACGCGAGCGAAAGTGGGATCATTCGGTCAAAATGCCGGAAGCGTTCTCCGGAAGCCGGAGCTTGGCGTACATATATATATATATATATATATATATATATATATTGTAGTGGGGAATATGCATGTAGGCGCCGTGGGCATTGCCATCGCTTCGGCGCGAGACCGGAGCTCGAGCTACGGATGCCAACAGCTAGGACTGTGCCTACAAAGCTACTTGCGATCCCTCAGACGAGTCTCAATAAATCCCCCTTTCATTTGGTGGAGGTGCGGGGTAACCTCGAAAACTGGAACTCCGAAGCCGGACGCTCCCCACTGCTACGACCATGCCTGACGACACCGTCCAGGAAGATACACCTCAGCCTCCAGCGGTCATCGTTTCTGGTGTGTTGCGCCAGCGTGATCCTGCCGTCTTTAGCGGCACCGATGTTCATGACGTGGTGGATTGGTTGTCATCGTACGAGCTGGTAAGCCGGCACAATAAGTGGGACGACGCCAGCAAGTTGCATAACGTGTTGTTTTACCTTACCGGCGTCGCGAACCTCTGGTTCCGAAACCACGAACACGATTTCACCACATGGACTGCATTCAAGACCAGTTTTGCAGAAGTGGTCGGGCGTCCCGCTGTGCGCAAGCTTCGCGCTGAACAACGCCTACGTGGGAGCGCGCAACTTCACGGTGAAACGTTCACCAGCTATATCGAAGATGTCATTGACCTGTGTAGGCGGGTGAATTCGTCAATGGCTGAACAGGACAAGATAAAACACATTATGAAAGGCATTGATGAGGACGCCTTTCAAATGTTGTTAGCGAAGGATCCGCGTACTGTGGCTGACGTCATCAACTTGTGCCAAAGTTTTGACGAGCTACGGAAACAACGCATCTTAGCTCGACGCCCACCACCCACGGAAGATTCGCTAGCAGCATTGGTTATTGGCGACAACCAGACAACTTTGCTGACTCAGATAAAAGAATTTGTGCGGGAGGAGGTTGCGCGACAGCTCTCCATTTTGCCGACCACGGAGAAGCCTTCTCACTCTTTGGCTCCAGCGATCCGGCAGATGATTCAAGAGCAAGTGACCGAAGCTCTTCCATCTTCGTCTCAGCCGGCTCCCGTGGCCGCACCTCTGACGTATGCTGAGGCGGCTGCACGGGCTCCTCGCCTACCGGTGTTCTCTCATCCGCCTTCAGCGCCTCGCCCGCCGCTGTTCTCTCCTGCGCCTTTGCCTCGGCAGCCGGTGGCTCACGTCTTCGGTGCACAACAGCAGGATACAAATCCTTGGCGCACTGCTGATAACTGCCCCATATGCTACGCCTGCGGCACCCCGGGACATGTAGCGCACTTCTGCCGCCGGCGTTTCCCGGCCTTCATGGGCACCACGCCAGCCCCCAACTACGGATTCCGGCCATTTCGTATGCCACAACAGCCGCCACCGGAAGTCTACGTTGCTGATGACGTACCAGCTCCGGAGTACCAGCCCTTTGGTGCTCGTCGCTCGCCTTCCCCTCGCCGCCGCTCCCTCTCACCTATGCGTCGTCGGCCCAGCGCCGGTACTGAGGCGGAAAACTGATTTCCGCAGTTCCTGAGGCACGAACTGCGTCGTCGTCGGAAAATCGAAGTCCTCGCTTCTCCCCCGCTAACGTTATTGAAGTGTCAGTGGATGGCATCAAATCTTTTGCGCTTGTCGATACAGGTGCCGCCATATCCGTGATTAGCGAAAAGCTTTGCCGTTTATTACGTAAAGTGACCATGACGCCTTCGGTAATATCGCTTCGAACAGCCACCGCTCAACAAGTTCAGCCCGTCGCTATGTGCACTGCCAGGGTGCTGATTCGAGACATTTTGTACTCGATTGAATTCTTTGTGCTAACCTGTTGCTCCCACGATGTGATTCTCGGCTGGGATTTTCTGTCGCGCCATCATGCCGTCATTGACTGTGCACGTGCTGAGGTTCAGTTCTCCGTTCTGTGCGATTTGCCATCTCACGACTTGCAAGTTCCTGATGTTAGCAGGATCTGTGTAGCTTCAGATACTGACCTTCCTCCACACAGTGCTGTATTTGTCCCTCTTTCATGCACATCGCTTGCCGACGCGACGGTCTTGTTCAAACCCGCTGCCATCTTCAGTCGCCGCCACCCTATATCGTTGCCTTTCGCCCTCCTCACGGTTCACCATGGTGCTGCGGAAATACTGGTTTCTAACCCAAATTCGCACGTTTTGGCTTTGCGCTGTGGCGAGACTATTGGCACCATCCAGACTGTGGACGATGACGTTATTGTGTCTTTCCCTGCTGCCGACGACCAGGCTACAACTAACGTAACAGCACTGACGCCCCAAGTCCCATCTGACCGGATCTCAGCAGATGTTTTTTGTCGCTCTATTGCCGATGACCTCGACCCGACAGAACGTGAGCACCTACTTACCCTTTTAACTGACCTTCACGCCTCTTTTGACTTGAACCAAGCTTCATTAGGCCGCACAAGTACCGTTTCTCACCACATTGATACGGGGCGACACGCACCATTACGCCAGCGACCGTACCGCGTGTCATCCACCGAGCGTCGTGTCATTACTGAGCAAGTTTTGGACATGCTTGAACGTGGCGTTATCAGACCTTCATGTAGTCCTTGGTCGTCTCCCGTGGTACTGGTTAAGAAAAAAGATGGCTCGATTCGTTTCTGTGTGGACTTTCGCCGCCTTAACAAGATTACACGAAAAGATGTCAACCCTCTACCGCGTATAGATGACGCCCTGGATTGTCTACATGGTGCGGAATTCTTTTCTTCTTTGGACTTGCGATCGGGTTATTGGCAAGTCCCGATGGATGAGTCCGACCGCTCGAAGACAGCTTTCATTACGCCTGATGGCCTGTATGAATTTACGGTGATGCCATTCGGCCTATGCAATGCACCTGCGACATTCGAAAGAATGATGGACAATCTTTTGCGAGACCTCAAATGGAAGACGTGTTTGTGCTACTTAGACGACGTAGTAGTTTTCTCCCCTGATTTCACCACTCACCTCACTCGTCTACGCGTAGTTCTGACTTGCCTTGCCACCGCCGGCCTTCAACTTAACTTGAAAAAGTGCCGCTTCGCAGCCCGCCAGTTGACCATACTTGGTCACGTCGTTTCCAAAGACGGCGTCCGCCCCGACCCTGACAAGCTTCGTGCTGTCGCAGAATTTCCGCGGCTGACTACAGTGAAAGAGCTCAGAAGTTTTGTCGGTCTCTGCTCTTATTTTCGTCGCTTTGTGCGCAATTTCGCCTGCATCGTCGCACCTCTGACGAGGCTCCTGGCTGGGCCTGGTGACCTTCGTGATTGGACTCCGGCATGTGAACAAACCTTCATCACTCTGCGTCGTCTACTTACCTCACCGCCCATTCTCCGTCACTACGACCCGAGTGCTCCGACCGAAGTTCACACGGACGCCAGCGGCGTTGGTCTTGGAGCCGTCCTTGCGCAACGCAAGCCTGGCTTCCCGGAATATGTGGTTGCCTGCGCTAGTCGTGCCCTCACAAAGGCAGAAACCAATTACTCTGTAACAGAAAAAGAGTGTTTGGCTATAGTTTGGGCTTTAAGCAAATTTTGCCCTTACTTGTATGGCCATCCCTTTGACGTTGTGACAGACCACCACGCGCTGTGCTGGCTTGCGTCACTGAAAGACCCGTCGGGGCGTCTTGGACGTTGGGCTCTTCGACTCCAGGAATTTGACATTCGCGTCATCTATCGCTCCGGGCGTCAACATTCTGACGCGGATGCCCTCTCCCGGTCACCCGTGCGATCCGACGACACGGAACCCGCATCCACGGACTGCCCGGTTGCTGCGCTTACTATTTCTGACATGCCTTCTGAACAGAGAAAGGATCCGTGGATTGCGTCTCTCATTGACATTCTAACTACTTCTTCAACGGATACATGCCCTCGAGCCCTTCGCCGCCAAGCCACCCATTATGTGCTGCGGAACGCCATATTGTACCGCCGGAACTATCAGCCAGACGGTCGCAAATGGCTGCTCGTCATCCCTCGCCATTTGCGTTCCGACATATGCACTTATTTCCACGCCGACCCACAACAAGCACATGCTGGCGTCCTGAAAACGTACGAGCGGCTCCGCCAGCGGTACTACTGGAGAGGCATGTATTCTTATGTGCGCAAATACATTCGGTCATGTGCAGCCTGTCAGCGACGCAAGACAACTCCTCATACGACAGGCCCACTGCAACCTTTACCGTGTCCTGCACGTCCTTTTGACCGAGTCGGGATCGACCTTTATGGGCCCCTTCCATGCACTGCTCACGGCAATCGTTGGATAATTGTCGCAGTAGACCACCTAACAAGATACGCCGAAACTGCTGCTCTTGCTTCGGCTGCTGCTCGCGATGTCGCAGCGTTCCTCTTACGGCATTTCATTTTACGGCACGGCGCACCGCGAGAGCTGCTCAGCGACCGAGGCCGCGTCTTCTTGTCGGACGTTATTAATGAGCTACTGGCAGCGTGCCGCACTATTCACCGCACCACTACGGCGTATCACCCACAGACTAACGGTCTAACGGAACGGTTCAACCGCACTCTTGGTGACATGCTCACAATGTACGTTGCGTCGGATCATTCCAATTGGGACGACGTCCTCCCTTTTGTGACTTACGCGTACAATACCGCCACTCAGGCTACCACAGGCTTCTCACCATTTTTTCTTCTTTATGGACGTGAACCATCCTCTACCCTTGACACCGTACTTCCGTATCACCCGGACGCCTCTGAATTCACCCCGCTTTCAGAAGTTGCTCGACATGCTGAAGAGTGCCGTCAACTGGCTCGCTCATTCACATCGGATACCCAAGGCATCCAAAAAGATCGCCGCGACCACGATCAGCCAACACAGTCCTTCGCCGTGGATTCTCACGTTTGGCTTCGGCTGCCATTCCAATCTCCAGGCCTTAGCCCAAAGCTTGCTCCAAAATATCAGGGTCCGTACCGGATCTTTGAATGTACATCGCCTGTCAACTACGTGGTCGAACCGGTGACACCGTCTTCGGAACAGCGCCGCCGCGGCCGCGAGACGGTTCACATCAGCCGCCTGAAGCCGTACCACGACCCCCTCATCGTGTCATCACCTTAGGTCGCCAGGATGGCTCACCTTTGCAGCGGGGGCAATTGTAGTGGGTAATATGCATGTAGGCGCCGTGGGCATTGCCATCGCTTCGGCGCGAGACCGGAGCTCGAGCTACGGATGCCAACAGCTAGGACTGTGCCTACAAAGCTACTTGCGATCCCTCAGACGAGTCTCAATAAATCCCCCTTTCAATATATATATATATATATATATATATATATATATATACTGTACATGTGAGCAGTACACATGTACATGCCCTGTTATACACAGTATACATGCAAAGCAGAGCTACGGACAACGGACAACTACGAGGGACAAGGCTCGGCCCTAAGGTGCTTCGCCCCTAAAACGGAAACCTGAAAGTGATGGAATTTTTTAAAATTTTTGTCGCGGTTGTGTACGATGTCCGGGATCGGCCCTCGCAAGAGGCCGCGTTTCTACCAGAAAGCTCGCCTTCGGGCATAAAAATACTTATACACTTCGTATAGCTTAGCATCACTTGGCATTACTTCGGATAACTTAACATCACTTCGTATAGCCATGACCAGCTAGGAACTGATCAGCTCCGCTGATCAGTTCCTAGCTCGTTGGCCGCCAGTGTTTCCCGGTAACCATTACGGTTGCATAAGCTGCAGTTGTCGGGAAGCGTGAGAAGCAGTCAGGGATCTCTGAATGCTATCGTGTTCCACTCTAAAAAGCGAAGCTTAAGCGTCTTTCAATTTTTTTTTTCTTTCTTGGTAGTTTCTTGAGACGCACCACAAATTACGGCTCACTTAAACAGCTTCGTTGTCCAATAAATCACCGATGATTGCGATACTGCCTACTGCGAAATTTGAGTGCAGCTGTTTAAGGCTTTCGCATTAACGGTATATGCAGGCAAATAATTTGACTCCTAATGCCACAGTCCTCTAGGCGGTGGTGCTGAGCATCTGCTCGAGCAGCTCGTTTAGCAGCAGCGCATATGAAGTACTTGCACAATTTGCGTTGCGCATTGTTCAGAAAGAAAGCGTGAACACGGGAACGCGTGGCTCGCGCGGAGCGCATTCTCTAGCGGTGGCGGTGCAGGTGAAGTAGCGCATGCACATTACACCACCGCTTTCTTTCCATATATGGTATCAGTGGATGTGCTCGCCCCATGCCTTAGTAATGACGTCATCCGCGACCACGTGACGGTGCACTCTAGCATGGCGCCATCTTCTAGCGGTCGCCGCCGTGAAGCACAGTCTCTTGTTCCACTCCACCTTGATCATCGTGCTTCCGCTGTAGCCTCCTCGAACTTTCTTAGTTATCACCCTATTTCATCCTCCCCTGCTCTCCGCGTTCGCTTTCTTTTTTTTTATCCTTCAGTAGTAGAGTATGTCTCCTGCGGCACTCCGCTTTCCTGCTAACGCTATCGCCATTCTCTCCTCCTCCGCTTTCCTCGTCATGCTTCTGCTGTACCCTCCTCCACTACGCTCCGCGTTCACTCTTTTTAACGGAGAACCTCTTTAAGCCAGCCGTAAAAACGTGCGCCTTTAACGAAAAGCCAACCGCGCCGTAGCCATGGCAACCAGCGACGCCGCAGCTGATTACCCCTGCGTTGACTAGCAACCACCTCGTGGAGCATCGCGCGCTAAGTTCCGCAAAGGGAAAGAGAAAATGAGAGCAAGAGAGAGAGAAACAAATTGTAGCAGCACCAACGAATCAACGCGCAGAGGTGCTGCAGACACCGACCGCGCTTTTCCGTTTCCCCGCATTAGCGCCGAACGCTCGCGGTGTCCGTGACGGCAGCAGGCATCTCTGGGGGCGGCTCGGCCGAGTTCCCACTGCGTGCGCTACTGCGCATGTGCCGTGACGTCATCCCGGCGTCTCGTCTGCTGCGCGCCGCCCGTACACTGTGCATAGCTTTGACCGCACTTCCCCTACGTGTGCTCATTCTGCAAGTTCTTCGCGAGGCGTTCTCCGATGCCATGGACCACGAGAAAATACTTATACATTTCGTATAGCTTAGCATCACTTGGCATTACTTCGGATAACTTAACATCACTTCGTATAGCCATGACCAGCTAGGAACTGATCAGCTCCGCTGATCAGTTCCTAGCTCGCTTGTTCTGCTGATCACGCCGATACCGAGCCCAACGCTCAATGCAGGGATGGGCGCCTAAGAGCTGCTCTCTAAAATTCTTAATTTATGAACACACTGGAGTGTTCACTTCATATTTTGGTTTACAAGAATACAAGATCATTGTGTGGCCTTGAAGCTTTTCAACTCTAGCTGAGCATTTCTGCCTGATAAAATGTCTAAGAACGTCATTGTACATTAACATATCGCGTTTGTGACACTCGATAGCCACCACTGAAAAAAAAATGAAAAAAAAAAGATTTGTCTGAGTTAGCCTCTCTTGGTGTAATAGTAAAAACAAACTTTACGAGGATAAAGAAAGAAGCGTGCACCGCCCCTTCAAAGTACTCGTTAAGGCAATGTACTTACCCTGTACAAGCACAGATAAAGCCAAGGAATTCAGGAAAACCTAGATTCAGGAAGCCTAGTGTGCACATGTTGCCAGAATTCTGGAAGTAGATTTGCTGCTAGAAAACCTTTCTTCTTGATGAAGGTATTCCCTACAACGCCAAATTACGCATAAACACACTATACCGGCTTCTTCGGGAAGTTCAACGTCATTAGAAGTTGTCGAATGCAGTAGTGCTTGCGCATTAATATGATTAAAATTCACCTATGGCGGAAGTCTTACATGCCTCTTCGCACAATGACCTTCAAACAGCCTTGAAAAAAACACCCTGTTGACGCTTCTGCGAGTAAAAAAGTGGAAGCTGTGGAAGAAGACGACAACGTACACACGCCCATAGGCGCGAGCCCGAGGAGCAGCATGGGAACGTTGGCATGATGAGCGGCATGGGAGTCAGCTGTGGAAGACGACGAACGCGCGAGCCATGGCACGAGCGCGTCTCTGTGACCAGGTGACGTCACGTGGCCTAAGTGCACAATCAGGCTTTCGCCTTCGCGTTTGACAAGCGTATAATACTTGCTTAATTTTATTGCGATAGCAATTATATGCACACTCAAAAGCAGATTTCTGCCGTCGGCGTCGCCGTCGCCGTCGCCGTGAGGTTCCGTATGACGTCAATGCGGATGAAATCGTGGCCGCGCGCCGCCGAACGCTGTATGTGCGAGTGAAAGGGAGCGAGGGACGCGCTCTTTCACGGGGAGTGAACGCACGGCGGAGAACAAACGCGCGTTCTGTGCCGTGCTTCCATAAGGGCTGCAGAAGTAGGCGTCTCCTTCCTCCTTTACAATCACCATATATGTAGAGCAAACGCGCCTTCTTCCGATGCGCGAGAGGCCGTGGGGGAGGGGGGGAAGGGGGAGGGAAGGGAGGCGACGTTTAGCTGCGGCACCAAGTGCCTATTTATATCAGAGGCTCCGGCAACAGTCACCAACGCTGCACGCATTTTGAGCGAACGCGGGCAAAACGCCGACGGCGTCGACAACAGTTCTGCGCGTTGCCGGTGCTGCTGCATGTCCAAGTTTATACAGCTGATAAAGCTAATATCATTACTCCGTATAGCTCTCTACAAATTTGCTATCGCAATTGATGCTTCACCTTTCAGGTGAAACTGCGACAACTTTTTTTTCGTTCTTCTTTACGTTTGTTGGAGGAAGACAAAAGGAGTAGAAGCAAAACTACGCAGTGAGACACACACATGCACACACACATATATATGCAAGTGCATATATATATATATATATATATATATGCAAGTGCTCACTAGGTTTCGACGGGACTTCAGGGCGCAGGCTCCTTTCCCAAGCGCAAGACCCCAAAGAAAGCCGAACGCCTTGCCGGGGCACGCTTGTACCCATTTGAACCAGTGGGTGCCCGGAGGCGGTGGGTATCGAACCCATAGCCTTCCGCAGCCCAGACGGGCGCTCTACCACTAGGCCATGGCCATATATATATATATATATATATATATATATATATATATATATATATATATATATATATATATATATATATATATATATATATATAGCGTCTGATAGCAGCGATTAGCCACATTATATCCGCGTTTCCCACGGTGAATATGCGTGCATTCCCATCTGCAGGAGAAAAAAGGTCGCAGCTTCAGCCGAAAGGCGAAGCATAGTCAATTAGTAGAGAACTATACAGAGTAAGGATGGTAGTTTTATCAGCTGTATAAACTTGGACATGCAGCAGCACGAGTTACGCGCTCAACTGTTGTCGACGCCGTCGGCGTTTGGCCCGCGTTAGCACCGAACGCGCGTGGCGTTGGTGACTTGCCTGTGCCTCTGGGCGCGGCTCGGAGGTTTTCGACGAGATCAGAACGGGACACTCATCGAGCAGCGTCGGAAGTTTTTACCACCTTCTCGCCTCGCAACATTTTATTGCGATAGCAATTATATGAACACTAGAAGCGGATTTATGCCGTCGGCGTCGCCGTCGCCATGAGGTCCGTATGACGCCAACGGGGATGAAATCATCACCACGCGCCGTGCGCTGTTTGTGCGAGTGAAAGCAGGCGAGGGAAACGCGCTTTCACCGGGAGCGAACGCACGGCGAAGAGCAAACTCGCGCTCTGCGCCATGCTTCCGAAGGGCTGCAGAATAAACGTCTCTTTCCTCCTATGCAATCACCATATATATATATATATATATATATATATATATATATATATAGAGAGAGAGAGAGAGAGAGAGCAAACGCGACTTCTTCCGTCGCGCGAAAGGCCGTGGGGGAGAGGAGGGCGGAGGGGAGGCGACGCTTGGATGCGGCACCGAATGCGCAATTATATAAAAACGTTGCGAGGCGAGAACGTGGTAAAGAATTCCGACGCTGCTCGACGAGTGTCCCTTTCCGATCTCGTCAAAAAAGTTGTCGCAGTTTCACCTGAAAGGTTAAGCATCAATTGCGATAGCAACTTAGTAGAGAGCTATACGGAGTAATGATATTAGCTTTATGAGCTGTATAAACTTGGACATGCAGCAGCGCCGGCAACACGCAGAACTGTTGTCGACGCCGTCGGCGTTTTGCCCGAGTTCGCTCAAAACGCGTGCAGCGTTGGTGACTGTTGCCGGAGCCTTTGATATAAATAGGCACTTGGTGCCGCAGCTAAACGTCGCCTCCCTTCCCCCCCCCCCCCCACGGCCTTTCGTGCGTCAGACTGGCGCTGAGCCGTGCTCCCTCAAGGGCTGCAGAAGATAGCGCCAACCTTTCCCTTTCTCTCAAGAACCACTTACCAGAAGAAGGCGCGTTTGCTCTACATATATGGTGATTGTAAAGGAGGAAAGAGACGCCTACTTCTGCAGCCCTTAAGGGAGCACGGCACAGAACGCGCGTTTGTTCTCCTCCGTGCGTTCACTCGCCGTGAAAGCGCGCGTCCCTCGCGCCCTTTCACTCGCACATACAGCGTTCGGTGGCGCGCGGCGACGATTTCATCTCCATTGACGTCATACGGAACCTCACGGCGACGGCGACGGCGACGGCGACGCCGACGGCAGAAATCTGCTTTGGAGTGTCCATATAATTGCTATCGCAATAAAACCTCCGAGCCGCCCCCAGAGGTACCAGCAACAATCACCAACGCCGCACGCGTTCGGTGCGAACGCGGGCAAAACGACGACGGCGTCGACAACAGTTCTGCGCGCTGCTGGTGCTGCTGCATGTCGAGGTATATACAACTGAGAAAGCAACTAACTTTACTCCGTATAGCTCTCTACTAATTTTTATATATTTACGCATTTGGTGCCGCAGCTAAACCCGTATATATATATATATATATATATATATATATTAATTTATGTATGTATACATGGGTCGGTTGCGGAAAGCTGGTTGGGCCCCAGACTGCACCCCCCCCCCCCGCTCTCCGGAAAAGTGATAACTTTCCGCCTATGGTTTTCTGTATCTTGATCAGTTGTAAACATGCCCAAACCTGTTCCCTTTTCACCTTCAGAAGCCGTTCCGTTAACCGCAGTGCGCAGTTTACTAACATGCTTCTCTCCACACACGGAACCATCCAGTTCGTCACATGCCCTTTCCGCACACATCGTAGCATGCGTGGTAGATGGTGTTAACCGTCCAAGTGTCGTAACACTTAGCTCACCATAAGAATATTTGCTTGCTGGATTCCTTGCTGAGAGAGGGCTTGACATACTGCTGCTCACTTTTACAAATAACAATCACGGGCACGATATCACCCTCGCAGTGCTGCAATTTTGACCAAAAGGACGGTCATACATAAACGACGGACGGTCAAACATAAACGAGCTTTACATATAAAGCCCGTTTCACATGGTGCGATTTTGCAGTGCGTTTTTCGCAGCTGCGATTCCCGCAGATGCGAAATTCGCAATCCCGTTTCACATGGATCGACGGCAGCTGCGTTTTTCGCATACTCGTTAAGCATTCTGACTGGTGATAACGTATGAGCGAGCCGCCTCCTATTGGTCGTCTGTTTCCACCGCTACAGTGGCTACCAACGCATCTGCGTTTTTCGCAGAGAAGTTCAGCACGCCGAATATCGCAAAAACGCACGCACGAAGGGTCCGGCGGCCTATTTTCCGCAGCTGCGAATTCGCACGTGCGAATTCGCAGACAAAATCGCACCATGTGAAACGGGCTTAAGGGTCTTGCGTTGCATCGCTATACATGTAGAAGAATGTCTTTCTTGTGATGCTTAACGATTCTCACAGACTAATAAGAGACGTTGCCTTAGTTGATTTTTCATGAAGTTTCACAAAAATTTTATTAAGGCACAGATTTATCAGTATTAATTAATGCATGTATGAATATGCTTCTTTTAAAACACACATCCACTTTCTGTGACAGTAACATTATCATAAAGATTCCCTCCTTAAATTACAATTACTGAAAGTCAATCCTTCTGCTCGATTACGAGTACGCGTGAAAGCAATTGGGACACATGCTTGCACCTGTCATAAAATATTTTGCCATGTACAACAAACTGTGCCTCATTTTCTTTTGTATTTATTGTGGCTTTCCGTTATTTATTTATAATTGGCGACACTGTTCCTTCACTGTCCGCGACCTTTTCTACTAACCGGCACTCCGTCTTGCCAGACAGAGCAATGAATGGTAGAATAAACCAAATCTGTTATTTTTTTCAGGTCTGTGAGTCCTACTACCGTATTTGCTCGCGTAATGAAGGCACGCCCATAATGAACACACCCCCAACTTTAGTCGTCAAAATTTGAATTTTTTTTCCAGCGTAATAAACGCACCCTGCACTTGCTGCCGTGAAGTAGGAGAGACACAGTGCGATTCAGGGTCCGATATGGCGTACGGCAGGTACGATCGCATCGAACGCCGAATCGTTCCGTGTGTTTATTGCGATAGCAATGATATGGACACTCCAGGTGCATTTTTGCCGTCGGCGCCGACGATGGCAACTCTATCTCCCGCGTTCGAGGGAGGAAAGCGGGGACTAAACGCGCTGCATCTCGTCGCGTGGATGGTGCCGGTGGGAGGAGAGGGAGGGAGGCGGCACAGCAACTGCACATTGCGCGGCCGCGCGCGCACTATCTTCAAAGTGGTCTGCGTCGGGGGCTGTCTCTAGGTTTGACGGCGCTTATATATGTGTGCGTGCTCCGTTATCACCGCTCAGTTTGCGTTGAAGCGATACACGGCGCGAAGGTCACTTCACTTGCTGTTGCCCAGTGCTTTCTCACGCCAGCGTTTCCAAACCGAGCGTCCGCGGTCATCGAGTGTGATTGGTTCATGTTTGCCTGTGCGCGCTGACAGCCATGCTGGTTAACTTACTTTGCAAGTTTATACGGCCGGTAAAACTACTATCCTTACTTCGTATAGCTGTCTACGCATTCGCTATCGCCATCGATGGTTCGCACTTCGGGCGAAACTGCGACTTTTTTAGAGGTGGCCACGGGAAGAAAATCGCTCAGAATTTTACCCAGCACAATAAAAGCACTCCCCTACTTTGCGAATATTTTTCGGGAAGAAAAGTGCGTTCATTATGTGAGCAATTACGGTAATTTGCCAGAAGGGTCGGGAAATGCGATTGACGATTCTGGATGCGTAATTGGGAACTTACATGTATGCAGTTTTCCCAAGGATAGTCTCGTAGATCCGCCCAATTTATCTTCTACGACATGCAGCTGAACACACGTGGTGCATGGCATGCTTGCACTGAAAAGAAGTCTCGAAAGTAAATTAGTTTAGCTCACAAGAACGTTACGACTTAGTTAAGAGGTAGTGCAGGCTGTTTGATTATTCATAGGTTTTGTAAAGGACGTTTTCTAAATATATAAGGGCACACAAAGAAGAAAGGACAAACTGCTGATTTATTCTTGTCGGTCCAGCACTTAGTAAAATGGTTGATTTTACTTACGTCGTAATTATTTTTTTTTGCATCTGTGCTGCATTAACTACGTTTCGAAGGGACGAGTGCTAAGTATTTCTGCGGAGGTGCAAAAGGGAAAATAACTATAACAGACTCACTTTTTTTTGGTTCCGAGAATATTCCTTGCAATGTATTAACTGCGCACCCAGTGAATAAACCTACAGTTGTTAGTGCGCCCTGTATACTTGCGTTCTTCTTCGTCTGGTCCCTTGTGTTCTCTGGCGCTGTTTTACTATACAAATGTACCAACTCGCCCAAAAATATATTTTGAACAATGCATAAACTATTTTTTGATATAACGTTTGCACTGAAGTTTCATCCTCACCAATGGCTATTTTGATTTGTATGTAACTATTTCATAAATACCTTTTAGAGACCATTACCATATCAATGTTTCAAAGTGTATTATAGTGATTTTATGCAGTTCGCCATATATTCTCGTACAGCCCTCTTACTGCTTGAGTAGTATATATATATATATATATATCCATCATCATCATCAGCCTATATTTATGTTCACTGCAGGAAGAAGGCCTCTTCCTGCGACCTCCAATTACCCCTGTCATGCGCTAGTTGATTCCAACTTGCGCGTGCAAATTTCCTAACTTCGTCACTCCCACTAGTTTTCTGCCGTCCTCGACTGCGCTTCCCTTCTCTTTGTATCCATTCTGTAACTCTAATGGTCCACCGGTTATCCATCCTACGCATTACATGGCCTGCCCAGCTCCACTTTTTCCGTTTAATGTCAACTAGAATATCGGCTATCGCTGTTGCTTCTCTGATCCACACTGCTCTCGGCCTGTTTCTTAACGTTAGGCCTAACATTTTGTGTTCCGACACTCTTTGTGTGGTCCTTAACTTGTGCTCGAGCTTCTTTGTTAACCTCCAAGTTTCTGCCCCATATATATATATATATATATATATATATATATTGCTCTGTCTGCTTCAGTTTCGGCAGAAGCGCCAATTTCGCTGATATAACTTTGTTGTAACAAGTTTTACGATTCACTGATGACCGGCGAAGTACAGACATTCATGCAGAAACTCCACTGTAGTTGTCTAAGTATGCATAAGTATTTTGTCACTTGCTCATCTCCTCGCAGCGCGGTGTCACTGTAAATCTTATCAAACTTGATCCGAAAAGCATAAACACCTATAAAGCTTTATAGGCCATTATCAACCTCAATCGGACTATATCCAACTCTGATTAAACCTTATCGGTTGTTATCACCCTTATCGGACTCTTTGCGACCCTTATCAACCCTTATCAGTCGTTATCAACCAGCGAAAGTAGATGTCGAGCATAGCTGTTGCAAAACCACCACTACAACTGCTGAGGGGGGCATTCAATACTTTATTGATGGTTCGGGTGCTTGTTTTGAACTTGTTTTTTATCGAAACGTATCCTGTTCTGTGTGTTGTATGAGTGATTTCAGTGAATATATTTACTGTTCGCTTGACTTTGCTGAGCGCTTGTAGTCTCACGCAGTCTTACGGAGGTATGAGCCTTTGCATTATTTAAGGCGATAACCTTAAATGCCTCATCAGACGGTTGCCTTCAAAACGCGCCATGTGCTACAGAAAGTCATGTGAGCTCGTCTCGTATAGAGACACGCTCGTACAACTGCTCGCGTGTTCGTTGTCTTCTTCCACAGCTGGCTCCGGTGCCACACATCATTAATAAAAAGGCAAAGGTAATTAAGATAGCGTTAATTGAGGCACTCGAACCCACGACCCTTGGGGGGAGTCGCACCCTCGATCTTTGGTGGCAGCCGAACCCACGACCATTGTTGTTAGTTAGGGCCAAGTTAATTAAGGAACATTGAATTAAGGCGGCGTCAATTAAGACACTCGATCCGAATACCTTTGGTGGGAGAAAAGAAGTTATAAGAAGTAAGAAAGCATTTGAATGAGAATGTCAAGTAATTTAATGAATGTCTCTTGAGCACGCAGGCTCTCACCTTCACTGTCTTCGGGGTATTAAAGATACTATTTTTTACTTGCGTACGGGGGTAAGAGCAATTGCATTCGTCTTACGTGACGAAGCGTCAGGTTTCTCGTTGGGGAAGCATAGAAATGCTTACCAACTTCAAAAACAATAAATGATAACTAAACCAAATGATTGATCGAGACAACGCTCGAATTACTAAAACGCCAGCTCCGTAATGCAAGCTCTTATCCAAGAGGCTACGACGTTCTTTAGCTATCATCTGCTGCTTTCGACTGCGTTGAGTCGCCCTAGAAAAACACATATGTGAAATGCTGGTGTAATTCTTATATAGAGGAAACAGCACAACTAATTATCACGCTGTTTACACTTTCATCACTTGGGACCAACATCCGGTATTTTAAAAAATCACCAGCCCTCCGTCTGTTCAGAAAATGGGATAAGCGAAGTTGTCTTGTGTGTATCTGACCTTCGTGGTGATTTTCTTTCTTTTCCTCTCTCTATTTCTCTCTCTCTCTTTTTATATCTCTTCTTTCCTTTCTCTCTCTTTCTCTCTCACCTTCGTGTTGATTTTTCTCTTTATTTCTTTCGCTCTCCCTTTCTTTCTTCTCTCTCTCTTTCTCTAGGACTTTCTTTCTCTCTTTATTTCTTTCTCTCTCTCTTGCTTTTTTGTCCCTCGTATGTGCCATTCAGCTTGGACCCTTTCGGCACTATCGCCAGGATCGGCCCACTTTTCTAACGTGATACCGCCGCCGCCACCACCACCGCCAACACTTGTGAGCCTATAAAGCTTCGCTTAAAAAGCGGTTCGTTTTTTTTTCAAATGATTCCATTTGCCGTGGGCCTACAGTGATATTTCGTCACAGCAACTCTAGATCGTATCCCTCTGTTACCTACCGTGTACAGTGAGGTCCAGTGTCAGCGGCATTGTAGGATAATAACCGTATTATTCTTCCAACAGGCAGAGGCCGTGGGGTGAGGGGGAGGGGAAGGAGGCGACGTTTAGCTGCGGCACGCAGTGTCCTATTATATCAGAGGCTCCCGAGCAACAGTCACCAACGCCGCACGCATTTTGAAGCGAACGCGGGCAAAACGCCGATGGCCGTCGACAACAGTTCTGCGTGTTGTTGCTACCAAGGCCGCCTCACCTTACTTCGTATGACATTGCTGTGTTGCTATCGCATTCATTGCTTCGCCCTTAGGGCGAAACTGTGACATTTTTTTCTCCAGCCGATACTTTTAATACCACAAAACCAGAATCGAAGTAAAATTCACAGCATCCATAACAATTGAAAATTATATGGTGCAGCCGGAAATGGGAAGTGAACCACAGAAACAGCAACGTAAGGGTCCGTAAATATACTACTTCTGATGACAAGGAAACCAACGCAAGTACACACATAGCCACATCATGATATTGTAAACAGTGAACTTGTCAATATTGATAAATTTGAATTTGTAACTGGTTCACTATCTTCCAAACTTTTTTAGCCTCTGATTGCCAAGATAAAATACATGGGAACAAAAAAGAAAGTGGTATTAGGGCAAGCAAACACGACAAATATAACAATCCAACCCTGCCTACACATCCGCTTTCATTCTGAAGCTGTAGAAAACTGAGTAAGGATCATTTGAAAGCGACCGAATTCCATTTCAGCCGCTATTTTCAATTGCCATGGACATCGATGCTGGTGCACACAAAACCAGAGTGCCGCACTGCGAATACATCACTGAGGGTAGCACGCATTTGACCGACAGTCATTGGCGGCCTCTTCAGGAAATTGAACGGCGCGCTGCGATAATTGAAAAATGCGGGCTAATGAGTTTCCTTTAGTGTTACGATTCTTCCCATGTTTTTCGGAAAGTTGCGCTATCACGTACCATGCATGGCTTACGAGAATAGAAAAGTTGTTATCAAAACTACAGCAGCAGTATTCTCTTCCGCAGCTCACGTAAAACGTATCGTTTTACGCTTCCCTCAGCTATATTTTCGCTGTAATCAAAGAGAAGCTTGTGGTTGATTTGATCGATCACAGAGACGGAGCTAAATGTCAATGATAATTCCACGATGTGCTCGAAACAAAGAGTATAGGATGCTTTTCCTGGAGTATGTGTGAGGCCTTCGCTGGTACAACCCAAAGAAGCATACTCAGAACTGTTCAACTTGGATATGTTGTGCAACATGGTTGAACATAGTTCTACCTTGTTTAAATTCGTCGCTCCTCCTTCAATGGTCGTTAGCCTTAGTGATGCCTGCATTTTGTCGGCAAGCTGACCCGGAATCATTTGAAAACACTGTCATAACGAGCCCCCCTTTAAAGACTTTCGAGAATTGACGCCCATGTCGCTGTTGTGATGAAAACGTCTTATTATTATGAGTCAATGGATAGAGGTAAAATTGTACGTAGTGCATTCAGATTATCATGCAGGAAATGATGTCAGGATCTATCTCTCAACTGATTACTAGGGCGGTATTTAGGGCAGGAAGGTGGGCTAGGTAAAATTTTGAGAAATAGGTGTTCCTGCGCATAGGAAAAAGACGAGAAACTTGCGAAGCAGCAGAAAAAAAAGACGGGAAAGGTAGAACGCTTATCTTCAACTGTAATAACATTTCGAAACGAATGAAAGCAAGTGACGTGGCGACTCCGAAGGATACACCTTGGCGCATGCCTACCAAAAAAGACCAAAAGATCACAACAAGACTGTCACCACCAAGCATGCGGCAAAGCATGGAGCCGCATGTCGGGATAGTCAAGTTGTTTTTTTGCCACATGAGTAAAAGGAGTGCTCACGCGCTTGCCAGTGCCATTTGAAATACAGAATGCTTCAGGTTATATTTGAATTTTTTCCCACTTTGTATTTCCCAAGAACATCTGTGCTGCCAAACAAAGGCGTGTTATGGTGCCTTCTGAAGTGGTTTGCAAGATGGCCTGAATACATCTAAAGCCTGTACCTGCGCCCAGTTCACCCTTAAACTTGTTTAACACACCTATCCATCTAGCCCACATAGCAGTTTCCACACTAAAGTGGTATTTTATAAATAACCTCCGGTTTACAAAAAAAAAATGAAGCCTGTGGTGTGCTTTTTTGAAAACAGGTGTCACTTTAACACTGTCGCTCATTGACTGACGGGCACATACATTCCAGTTTGACCGGCAACTGAAACCTAACAGGAAACGCTGCACTTGCTGGCAAGTTTCTTCAGGCACCCTCGTTGCACGCTTTTATATGGCAACATACCTAATCTTGGGGATAATAAAAATGAGGAGAATGCAGATTAATACATGAAGCGTTCTGTAGACAAGTGAGTGAGCACTCCTTCTATAGCTGTGACAAAAAAGTACTCAATAATCTCGACAAATGGGTCCGTGCTTTAAAGAATTTATAGTAGTTCTAGCAGCCATCGTTATCTTCCCCGGCCGCTATTTAACATGGTCCCTTCCGGTGCGTGTGGCTCGTGCCTCATGCTGCGAGCTGCGAGGTTAACAGGAAATGAAGAAAGTATTAAAAAAAAACAGAGCTGCTCGGCTCCTGCCATCGGTCCGAACGGTTAGCAGGTCTTTCGCTCGCTGACTCACACATTTTGGAGGGAACCTAAACTTGGTCCCTATAACGTGGTGCGAAAAATTCACCGTAAACTTAAACCCGCCTTGATGTCCCGCCAGGCTCGCCATTCTTGGCACCTACCTCTCGTCATGCTTGGCGTGCGCTCCCCTTTCAAGCAAGACCTCGGCTGCACACCTGCGTAGCTGGTATATGGTACAACGTTGCGATTGCCCGGTGAATTTTTTGCACCAGTTACTGTTGCCACTCCCGATGCAGACAGCGATGTTCAGCAGCTCCGCTTCCGGTTTGCACGCTTGCGTCCTTGCCCTGGTAGGGTTACATCCTCAAGTGATGCTTTTCTCACCAAAGACATGCCTAGAGTGAACCACGTTTCAGTACGGCGTGAAAGCATCCAACCATCTCCTACGCGTCCCTATGACGGCCCTTTGAAGGTGCTCAAGCGGACAGAAAAATCTGTTACCATCGACCTCAATGAACGTGAGGAAGTCGTGGCGATAGACTGGGTCAAACCAGCCTACCTAGCAACCTCGTCATCCTTATCCGTTATCAAAGACTTTCCAACCGCTGAAACGACGGATCTACCCGATCGCTCGGCATCAAAGGCTGTTTCTTGGGCACCGCTGCAATATGTTAGTCAAGTTGTGCCAAGGTTTGGTCCTCCTTTGTAGGCAGGCGCAAAGATATATCATTCTCTGTCACCCCGTGACTTGCTGTCATTCGTTTCAAAAGGTTAATAGAGCTGAAGACCAGCGCTCTGCCCGTTCTACATTTCCTGGCGCCATTACGTCTCTGAGCTCTTGTTCCCGCTTTTTTCGTACGCACTGGAACATGTCTCTGTTCTCTAGGGTCACGTTGGATTGAATGGATGCACCATTTTAATAGAAACCAAAAAGGCAGCTTGAAAAGGCAGGAATGACCAAGGACTGCCCAGAAGTGGGTGCAGTTAGGTCAGAGAAAATTATATTGTGTCGCAGTATTGAAGGCTACAAGTACATGTACCTGGCACTTAATACCACTATTATGTATCAGTAAGATTAAGTCGTGGTCTGTACAAATCACTCGAAATTATTTGTGTTGCGTAGGGAACCATTTTCTGATCAACGTAAATGATATGATGCGCTTTCACGCTGGAGAAGGCGCCCGAGCTGACTGCATATCTCCAAGGAGGTAGGAGTGCAATAGTATGGCCAGGCGAATACCTCCATAGTGCATTAAAAAATGTTTTTCTTTCTGTCAAACATACATAACAAGAGATTTTCACCTTTCAGAAAAAAAAAGCTTATCTGCATAGAAAAATATATAAATGAAGTGATATCAACGCAAATAGAGACACAGAGCTTCAATTAGATTTTACTCATCTCTTTGCTGTCTGTCTGTGCGGCGACGAACCATAACTTCATATGGAGAACAGTCTGCTAGCTATGTTACAAATATGATGCTTTCGGACGTTTTTGTTTCTGGTAATGGCGTTTTGTTTGTTGTTGCGTGAACGTTTTACAACGATTTGTGGAGCACTACCAAATATTCATCAGATCAAAAAGAACATGCTGAGAGTGCGAAAACACACGCGCACGCGCACGCACATACAGCGCTGGCGAAATGGTTGAGAGTCCACCTCGTATGCGGGAGGTACTCCGACAGAATCCTTCCACCACCAGGAACCCACCGGTGTTTCCCGGTGAATAAAGATGCCCCCCCCCCCCCCCATCCCGCCACTCAGTCTTTTCATACGGAGTTCTTATCCTGAAAGGGGGCCCTATAGAGTTTAAAAGGTCTCAGGATGCCCTTTGTCGTATCATAACAATGGTGAAATACTCGAGCATCCGCCGCAAACTAGGGCTGCCACCGGATACCTAACGGTAAAACAGGCACAATTGGCACTCTCGGCCTGATGCTCGGCCATTACTAGGCCTCAACGCATGAAAATGGGTGTTTCTCCAAAAGAATAATTAAATAAGAACACCATGCACCACAACACCCATACCAGGCTGTGACAACCATATCAAATGTCGTTTCGCAAAAAGGTTTTCAAGCAGTCAAGGCGTGTACCCACGACAGTCACTATCATTTAATTATCGTCAGAGACCTTGCACACTAAGTGTTGCGCTGACGTTAAGTTGCACTAATCGTGAAACATCGCTTCCGCTTTTCTCACAATATAACATCTAATCGAGGGCGCCACTGGCTGAATCATCCTTTGTACTTTTGCACTTTTACAGACGCAGTTTTCGGGCTAAACAACTTCGGGTAAATAAATAAGACGGGGAAATCGTGTTTACAGGACTTCATCGTCACAGTAGCCTCAGATCCGTTTCAACCCAGCACTTAAGTGTGAGCCACCAACCGTGGACACGACGGCGCTTCCGTGTTGGACAGCGCCTAGCTCTGTCTTTCTCGGTTTCTACACCGTGGTCCTTCTATAATTCAGCAGGAAGCAAAGTGGAAACGCCTCCCTTCTGACGCTGACGTTCGCGCTAATGTGCTAAGAGGCGCACAACCACTTGCTCTGGAAAGGGAGAACGCCGAGAAGCGGAGATGTGATGTGACCAAGGTCAGGTTTGCACTGCCGCTGACGATCGTGTAGTTCTTCGCAACAATTTCGAAACCGCAGTCGCACTTAGCAATATTCATGCATTCTGTAAGCAAAAAACTAGTGACTGCGTTCTATTTGACGAGTTCGTAGACTCATCAATTAACCGCATTTTGAGTATCATAAACAAGGCGCAATGTTATCTGGAACCCGACCGAGCTGCCCTAGATTGTCACGGTGTTAGCAAGGCGCCAAAAAAAATGCTTTGTCAACAATCGAGTTGGCATGCTTTGCATGTGCGTGGCTCTCCAGAAGTTTTTTTTTTTTTCGATAAGTTTCCACACACTGGAGCGTGCGCAATTTGTGTAGGAACACCAACACGAGCCCCACACAGGACTCGTTTTGGTACTGTGGACAAGCAAATTATATGCATTATTTGGCAGATTTACTTGATAGCTTGTCAGTGGACATGTAGTTTATCTGTAAGAGGACACGGAATAAATGTAAGAAAAAGATGCTGCGAAGAAGTTGAAGTCTGTTATAATTTCCTTGACAGGATATTAGGAATGTTAGAGAAATTTTTTTTCGAAGCATGATGATTAACTACGGCAAGTTGTCAATTCATCTCGCTGCCTATTACACAGTTTTGCTACTGTGAGTTGTGATAATGTATATCGTGACGAACAAGCGAACAAACAAACTTTAAATTGTAAGACTGACATCTGTTACTGGGCTCTACTTGGACACATAGTGTTAATTCTGAAGCTACCATTCAGAAAAGTGCTTGTTCTTACATATTGTTATTGTCACGCGTAATATATTTACATGCCACCAGCTCCGCCAGGGCTAAAAGTCTCCCTTCAGTGGAAGGGGAGCCCCCTTAGGCCGATGACCAGTATAGTGCGCGCACACTCACACATGCTGATATATATATACGTTCTTCCACGCACACTTTGCGTTTATCTTATCGACGCTGAGAAAACCAGGTTTATCTACAATTAAACACATTTTTATAGGTGTTCTGCAGATAAATTCTGAGTGTATTTTGGGCATTTATTTGTTGTGCCGATTGAATCAAGCACTTAGAGAAATTTGTATTTTGGACACGATATTTCAGGTAAAGGGTTAAAGATATTGAATGCAAAGCAAATAAGTCTAGCTGCAATGCAGAACCTTAGTAGCCTTGCTTGATGCGCAACCTCAGGCGCTACAAAAATGTATTTTATGGTTTGACACCTACTTACCTACAAAGGTGGACCAAATGCATGCGTCTTTGTTATCACACGATGCTCATAATGCACAACTAAATGAATGAAAAATAACTGCTCCCCCCCCCCCCCCCAAAGGAGAAGAAACAAGGAAAACCTTCAACAACTCACGAGCAGATACCTTCACGCTGAGATGCCTCATAAAACAGTACGCGTTGCCAAGAATCTTAGTACAACAAAGGTGGTGACCGTCATGTGCAGTGCCTCGAGGAAATGCATGCAACAGTAGTAGGACAATATCTGCTTCGCTGTTTTTGCTCATGCCGCATCGACCGATTAATCGCGTATAAATCGTAATAAATAGTGGAGAATTAGAATTGCTCCTCACAAAGTACTAATGGTATTAAAATTATCTCCAGCGGTTGCCGAATGGGCGCCGCAGTGCTACAGTTTGCCTGCTGAGGGGGGGGGAAGGGGCCCTCCTTAAAAAATAGAGGGGGGCCGAGCACTGACTTAAAGTCAGTGCTCCAACTTTAAGCACTGCTTATCGGCAGAGAACACTGATCATTCGACTTGCCAAAAACTGCTTCTTTGGATGAGTAATTTCTTTACATAATTCGCTAATGACGTGAACGACAGCACTACTGCCCAGGATTTGTGATTCATTACGGTATATTACCTGGATTTCTGGAGTATATTACCTGGTTCCATCCACTGACCGAGGTAGTTTTTCTTATACACCGGTAATCTAATGCCGACTGCCTCTCTAAACTTGACGCGACGTCGTAAGTCGGCATTAGCTAAGAAACAACCTACACAAGAATCTGAGAGACCGCCAGCCTTTATAACAAAACATTCTAATGCCCTCCCAAACATAAACAACATCCTCCGAAAATACCACCCAATATTATCAAGTAACTAGCGTCTGAGAAAAGCGTTCCCGAATGTACCAAAGGTTACCTATCACCGCAACAGGAACATCAAAGACATGTTAGTGCATGAAAAAGTCAGTCAACATCATTGCCATGCAATAAAAGCATGCTCTCGCCACAGGTGAAAAACGTGCAAGCACCTTCAAAGTGACATTAAAATTGAAGGCACCGCAACTAGCTATACACAGGAAGTGAAAACTAGCTATACTTGCACTAGTTCCCATAAATTTAATATGCTTGAATGTTCCTTCTGTAAGAAACATTATATCGGTGAAACAGGATAATCAATGAATGTCAGGCTAAATGGACATGGCGCGAACACAGCTAAAAGATTCCCAAATCCGTCGCCGAGCATTTCAACCAACGGGGTCATAACTTTGATGAACCTAAGCTCTAGATTCTACAGTCAAATTTCTGTTCTGCGCGAGACAGGAAATATGGAGAATCATACCTCATTCACAAGTTCAAGACATTGCAACCAATAGGCATAAACGTTTCAAAGGGGACTTTAGAATCTATTTGCTATGCTTCAAACTATAGGCACTTATTTATTTCTCACTAAGTGGCTTGGTTCTTCTTCGCAAATATTTTTTTTTGTTATTCGGTTGGTAATAATATTCCAACCTCAGTTTTCTTTCATTCATTCCTTTCGTTCTTTTGTTTATATATCTACTACTTTTTCCTTTCCACAAGCACCATTATTTCTGCCGCTACTTTTAATCTCTCTTGTGACCTACAGCGGAGCAGATGCCCCCTACAGCTATCTACATAACTGGTCCTGGCTGTAGAAGCACTAGAAGCGGAGCGGAAGGGCCGAGCTATGTAGTGATGCTGCGGCGGTCGTGATGTATGCATTCAACTTCCGCACCAGGGCGCGCGTACGGTGTACGAGCGTGGCCACGCACCGTATTTCATTGTTGCTTTATTAATGTCTATGCAAGTGGCTGTCGTCTGCGTCCAGAAAGGGTAACACTAATTGGCAGGAAGACGCTGGAGACTAGAGCACTGACGCCTCACTATTATGACACTGCGGGCTTGCACACTCACATGTCAGCGAGCCTCATGGTTCTGTTTTCCGTGTTCGATTGAGAAGCCGTGTGGAAGCTCATTCATAATGTTTGCATCTATTGGGAAGCATGCGTTACACAAGCATGCAGGGAGTGCATTTCCGTGCAAAGGAACCACACAAGACAAAAAGGAAAGACGAGGCCACAGGAGCGCTTATTCGCGACAGATTGTTTATTGCTTTTGTATTAGGTGTAAATATGATAACGCACGAATGTGTGGGCCAACAAAACTGAAAACTCACATAACTATATGCACTGTACAATAGGCCATTACAGACGAAATCAGGAGCCGGTGATCGGGTACAGTGGTCCTTCCTTTGTGCCTAGTATGTTTTTCTCGCGCTGTAGGCGACGCCACTTTTACTTAGCGCTAGAAAAAGACAGATTGTGAGTCTTGAACCTAAATAAGGTGTCCCGTTTCACATTATTACAGCATGTACATTACGAGACATTCTCCGAGCGCGTGTAGGTTTCACGAATAAAAAAAAATTGATCCTTTGTCTTGTTTTCTCGCTAGGGTCCATTTGCCATTAAGATAACTTGTCCGTAATTTTCATAACTAATAATAGTTACAGCCGGTTGTATTGCTCAGAATATTTTCGCAGCTAGCGATGGAACAACATAAATTAAATCGTAATTGTGCTTCGTTCATGGCCTCCAAGTAGACGTATTACATGCCTATAAGAGACTAATGAGTAAACAACTCCAAGCACAGTGGCTAAAACAGGCTGGTTTCAAGAAATACACAACATAAATTTCACACAAAATTTCGAAGAATGAATGTGATCCTGGTGCTAACAGCACCGCGAAAGAGCAGACGCCGGGCGTGCTGCACCGGACAAAGATTGCACTAGCGTGCCCCCTATATGATAAGGAAACGTTAAACCCAAATACATCTCTCTGCGATTAATCCCATCTGCAAAGGCCAAAATTTCCTTTCTATGAGAATTGCACCAGAAGAACCACTAACTGCAAGACACTGGCAAAAGCGCACGTATAACCGAGCGACAGGGACAGCATCGACAACTATGCTGCGTGGTCGTCTTATTTCTGTTGCTGTTTACAGCGACCGCGTACCTTCTAAGTCGGTGTGACCAGGCCTGTTTGTTCGCAGCCGCTGAGAATAACAATAGAAAAAAATATGTATTTACGCTTTCAATTGAGTTCTCTTATCCAATTCCCGCACCACATCCACAGGCATTTTTTCGTGCACAGGAATATGGGACTCGGCATAGAATTTAGCTGCAGGGAACTGGTTGAGCACGAACTTGACCCGTGAACCACTCGCACTGCAAAATTGACATGCCGTTTCCTGAAAGAACCACCTACAGTGACCTTTCGTCCAGTTCTGGAAACACAATACAAGGTATCTCAACAGTTCTCTTAAGGGAACGAGTCCGAGAGACGAGACGCTTATACTTACGCTATGTTTTCGTACTGTGATGCGATGCGCATATGCTTGTATAGAACAAGTACTAGAACGACGCTGTGTCGACGACGTGTCGTCAGGCGAGGCAGTGTCATATTCATATTTACCTGAATCGAACCATTGGAAAAGATCTTCAGTGCCAGAACTTGAGGACCATTTAATTTAGATTTCTTGGAACCATTTTTGTTATTAATAAATCCTAATATTCCATCAAGTACCGTTCCAACTACAGTGGCATTGTAAAAGCACCCTGCTTGTAATATATGTTCTATCTCTAAAAAAGCACACCCACCTTCTAGTCTCTCATAATCGCAATGAGATGCGTAGTTTAAACATTTGCGTAGTGACATTTTTCAATCTAGGTATGAGTGAAAGCAACGTATGGAAAAAAAAAATCTACACGTGTGATGCAGCTGATAAAGAAACAGTTGCATCACCTTTGACAGCTCATATAGTAACGATCATTGCTGGCAACTGAGAAGGTAAGCCGAAGAAATGCCGACCTCTTGCTACTGTAAGAAAACGGCCATGATGTATTTTGTACGTCGCATGCGCGAGCAATGACAAAAAAGAAAAAAAATAGTGCACCTGACGTGCTGACGAAAACGAGGCACAGCTGGGGGTAAGAGAAAGTACAAAGATGTATTGTAGTCAAAATGCGTGGGTGCACTTCAGTTTCATAGATTCTTATCTGTTTTAAACGATGCATGCCCGTACATTGTAATGCGAAGGAAGTGAATGGAATGAAAGTGGGTTGCATGGCCGGAAAAAAAAATCACTCTACCTCTTTCAGTGCACACCCTTAACGCACTGGCTTTCTTCGTCGCGGCACGCTCGAGTGCTTGACGACGTCTGCTTTTCTTTTGCCGCCTGGCGAAGCAAAATGTTCGCCTTAAGTGATTTACGTATATGTGTTCGTGCGGACGCCTACATGAACAAGCACTAAAAAAGCGAAATTTATCATATTTCCAATATCTCCCTTCCTCGTATGCTTTCTCCTCGCATCCTTTGTTATGTCTTCCAGGAGATAGTTTAAGCCTTATTCCGAAGAGGATTCCCTTGACCTTAATCTAGCGTTAGGTTTGACGTTGTGCCACGTTTTCTCGATTCCGGCTGTGACGATCCAACCGGCATTCGGTTTCAAGCGGACGTTCTGGCACAGGGTAAAGCGGATAACTTTTACGTTAAGTCGGTTGCGTTTCTGCACGAATGCGCTTTTCATTCTGCTATGTTCTCGTCGTTTTTAGGGCCGTGGTAGCACACGCTTTGTCTTCCCGTTTGTGAGCAATCTTATGTCAGTTTTTGGCACCATCGCTGCGTAGTTTCAAAGTAGTTTTTTCCTTGCTTACGTTCTTGCTTTCTAATATGGAAGCACTGAATGGCCTATCGTCGTAACATGATAAAACCCTACATAGCGACCCATGCAGTAGTTGATAACTCGCTGTCCCCCCTGTTATCAATTACTAATGATCATATATCATCTAGCTTGAATGCTTATTTAGTGTTCCTCGTTTTAACATTTGATTGTTAAAACTATATATAAATTCACTGAAAAGAATACCAACCGGACCAGGACGAGACCAGCCTGAAGTTCATTGAATCGAGTGCCCGTTTCTCGTTGAATGTTTCAGTTGTTTTCAAACATGATAACCAGTGTGTATGCCGACATTGTTAATAAACAGGCTCGGAGGATTCGTTCATGCCGGAGTTGCGTAGTGATTCTGCAATATTTTTTTTTACATATGTAGGTATGTTCTTTTGCAGCCTTTGCCAAATTTTCAAGTGAATAGGTCGACATTCCTTAATACTGAAGTACGGTCATGCGTGCCTACGAATTTCACCTATAATTCGCTGTGGCTTCTGGACTGAACACTTACACGACACTGCCCCATCGGAAAAAGGCTGCATGGGCTACAAATTAACCCGGCAATCTGATGATCTGCATGCCATAGACTGTCTGTATTACCACCGCGCGTTACGCAAATTATAAATAAAATAAAGTTTTAGGCTTCTTCTAATGGCACAGGCTCATGCCACATAATTGAGGTCCATTCCAGGTTATAATTTTTTTCTGGAGTTTATTTCGCGAAGCGTAAGATTGTCGTCGTCGTCTTCGAACGACTCTTTAATGTCATCTTCATCAGACCTGATACATATCATGTCTTGAGTGGGCATGCGAGCAGCAATCGTTGCACAATGCCTCATGCGCAACTTTTCTTCACTCCGCAGATTTTGCTGATGCTGGACTACTGATCCTCCACGCTGTTGTCCATTTTCTTCGCAGAGTAATGACTTTATTGATCTCGGCTCTTTATTTTCCCTATAAAAATTAGTATTGGAACCAACAAGTATCTCAGCTAGCGCTGCTAACATCCTTTGACTTAATGTTATGCTCTCACCCTGACATGGTTACTAATGTTTTATGCTTACAAGACTTAAGCGATCACCTGGGTCTTTCTTTCAACATGTTGGCTCCTGTGTTAAAACCAGTTGTTGAAAAAAAAGTAAATTTCACTATGACAGGACAAATTTTGATGATATTATATTCAACTAGCTAACTTTCTTGATCCTTTCTTAAGCCAATTTGATTATCGCACTGTTGATGAGAACTGCATCGTTTTCAAAAATAAAATATGTGAGCGAACCGATAAGTTTATTCCGTCATGTGTAATATCCTGTAATGTTAAGAAGCCCTGGTTCAACTCCCAGTTTATAAGGCTTTCCAACCGGAAAAAAAAAAACGACTGTATCGAATAGCAAATAGGAGTGCGCTGGCTTCGAAATCGGATGCTTATAAGGAGGCAAACGATACCCCCATAGAGGCTATAAAACTAGCCAAGAAGGCATTCCATGTACACACATTACCCACAATGCTTGCGAATGACCCCCAAAAGTTTGGCGTGTTATTAATGCCTCAAAAGACAATTCGGTCACGCTGATCGATTCCAGTGGTTAACCGGTACCCGATGATGTATGTCCCCGTGTACTTAATTCTGTATTATGGGACAACTTTGTCCCATGTACTGATCCTGTGCTTCCAACTTTTGAGTGTTGCAATTACCAAGCTACGGATTTTATAATCATGGAACCTCTTGGGGTCGAAAATGTAATTAAAGGTCTGAAGTTGTCATGAAGTCCTGGTGCTGATTTGATTAACGCAAAATTTCTGAAAAATACTGTTGTGTATTCATCTGTTCTACTTTCAAGAACTTTTCAGCAATCACCCATCAGCTCCTTGCAGATTGGAAGGTAGGGAAGGTGGTCCCAGTTCACAAGTCCGACAGCAAAAGTTCGCCCTTCAACTACTGCCCCATTTCTCTCACCAGCATTCCTTGTAAGGTTCTTGAGCATAATTTGTACTCACATTTAGTCAAAGCACTTAAACAATAATTCATTTTTCACTAAAGCACAACATGGTTTCCGAAAAAACTTGTCATGCGAAACGCAAATTCTTTCTTTTATACTCACAACATTCATCTTATTCTTGACAAAGGTTCATTCGCAGACTGTGTTTTCTTTGACTTCGCCAAGGCCTTCGACAAAGTGCGTCATAAATTGCTTTTATTTAAACTTAGCAAACTTACTCTTGATCCTAACCTGTTTTCATGGCTTGAACATTTTCTTCTTAATTAGTCACAGTATACGTTGCGTCAAATAACCATATACCCCCATTTAGGCCCGCATACTCTGGTGCGCCCCAAGCATCAGTTCTAGGCCCTCTTCTTTTCTTAATTTACATTAACGATTTACCTAATGATGTTTCTTCTACCATTTACTTTTTCGCATATGGCTGTGTTATCCTTCGTGATATCCCAGACAGTTCCGATAACAAGTTCCTACAAGATGATATTAACGCCGTCTCTAACTGGTGTAACGTATGGTTAATGCAACTTAACGTAACTAAATATAAATGTATGCGTGTAACTCGCAGCAATATTCCTCCGCCGAACTATTACCCTAATAATACTCCCCTAGAAGCCGTAACATCCTATAAATACTTAGGCGTCCACATAACCTCGACACTTTCCTGGTCGTTACACATCAATAAGGTAATCAACAATACTAACCGCATGCTAGGTTACATTCGCCGAAATTTTTCTTCTGCTCCTATGTCATTAAAGTTAATCTTATACAAAACGCTTATTAGGAGTCAAATGGAGTACGCCTTATCCATCTGGGACCCGCACCTTGAAACCCTTATTCAGTCGCTTGAACTAATCCAAAAAAATCCGCGCGTTTTATTTATAGTAATTCATTATTATAGTCGCACTTCAAGCGTAACTTCCATGAAAAACTCCTTGCTACTTCCTCTGCTCTCTGCCCGACATAAGTGCCTTTGGCCCTTGCTTTATTTCGTAAACTACATTTCCACAATTCCTACCTGCGCGATGATCTTATATCATCTCCTGCATCCATTTCCTCTCGCATTGATTATAGCCAAAAGGTTGGAATAATTCATTGGCACACCAGAACCTGTCCGGAATCATTTATTCCCAGGACCTCTCAAGAATGGAAGCACCTTCCTGGCGCAGTTGTTGCAATCAAGGACAACTCACAGTTTCGTTCAGCCATTTCTGACATCATCGCTCCCGGATACAATTAACTAATCAATTTTGCTGTGTTAACTAAACCACTTTTGCTGCTGTGTTAGTTACTTATGTATGTTTTTTTTCTTTTTTCACCCGCTCTTCTCTGTAATACCTCGGTCATAAGCGTACAATAAATAAATAAATAAGTATACCCTGGCGGATGACGCTCCGATACGATGCTGGATAGGAGGCGGTCGAATGATCCGACGAGAACTACGTCGCAGCGATCCTGGGCGATGGTGGGATCAACAGGGGCGATTTCGCACGTCACGTAGAAATCTTGATAAATTGACGCATGGCGTGGTAAGTGCCAGAGTAGCGTAAAAGTTACTTATCCGGGTGGGCAACGTGCCGTGATGGCGACCAAAGGAGAACGACCGCAACCAGTGCGCAATGGTGGTCGCCATGGCGGGCGCGCGCGTCATATAGGCGAAAACGAAAAGTGACAGTTTCTTCAATTTCAACAAAACAAATGCGTCATAGCTGGTACAAGTTCTCGTTTCCGGCGGCTGGAATTACTAAGAAAATAATTACGGCATAACTCATTCCACAACAACTGTCGACGGTAATGCGAATAGCAATCGAGCAACGGGGCGACACGCCATATATTTCTGAAGCTGCGTTTATTTAACACGTGTAGCGATACCTGTAATGCTTTCGTTGCTTCGGCTATATAACCACATACTCCGATATCGTCCGACTTTGCTATGCCAAGGTTGCCCGTGAGCATGGAGGCATGACAATCGCATGTCAATTGTATGACAATGACATGACAATTGTATGGCAAGCCAATGATATGTCGGTTCCTAAATTAGGACGATGGTATAACGGCGACAACGCGACGACGGCGGTATGACAACAACTGGATGAAGAAATGTGAATGACGGCGACAGGAACGACCATGACGGCATGAAAGCGGATGAATGATAGCGTCTGTGTGACAACGACACGATGACGACGATGGCATCATAACGGCGGAATGATACGTCGAGATTCTGGGAGCTATCGTCGACTCTAAACGGTGCACAGACAACGGCGGACTCTCCAGTTCCAGATGCACACCACCTGCTGCTGTGGAAAAGCATATCGGAGCTGCACAATCAGTAGATGTGTAATGGTCGTACCTATCTTGAAGGTTAGACGAGTCACTGACGCTGCTCACCGCTACGCGCGCAGACCTCAACAAGAACGCTGGTTTGACTATTGTACAATGTTTGACAAGCGTACCGGCATCGGCAAAGCTCTGGACTACATTCAGAGCTACAGAAGGTAACGGGAAGTCATCACATTTGTCTGAAACTTTGATCCTTACTGTGGAACAGGCCGCAACCTGAAATGCTACGGATATCCCCATATATGAGCCTGTTGTGGTTGACAACCTCATAGACATTGAAGCTCCTTTTACAGCGGGAGAATTGGCGATTGCTGGGAAAAATGTAAACGTTCGGAGAGCGCTGGTGAAAGATGGCATTACGTGGGCTGCGCTACGCAATTATGATGATGAGGGTTTTGACCAATTCTCCATCCATCAATGAGGCTTGACATACAAGCACCACCGCACCAGAATGAAAACGTGCTTTAGTGAACCATATTCCAAAGCCACGTAAGCCGCCAAGGAAGCTGGATAATCTTCGCCCTATTCCCTCACGTCGATTTTATTTAAATTGGTGGAAATAATGGTACTCTAGCGAATCTCCAACTACCTAGAGACTACCCATTATGTCAACCCTTATCAGACTGGCCTACGGGCGGGCATTAGCACGTGAGGACAGCTTTTAACTTTTGAGACAAAAAAGACAGCGAGGTCGTCAACGAGACCCATACCCCCTTGTTGCCAATAGACCTCAAATAGGCCTCAGACACTGTGACCGATTGGAGCGCTTGAGCAGAGTGGCATTACAGGAAGTGTCTCAATTTTGTCAAGGCATTTCTAAACGACCGCAAACACGAAAAAAATCACCGCATATCCACGAAGGGAATGATGATGAGTGGGCGAAACACGGGGGGATCATTCGGGTAACCGTGAATTCCCCGTATATATATATATATATATATATATATTGTAATGAGGAGAAGCAGACAGGCAATCGGCCTTCCGCCAGAACGCCTGGTTTACTTCTGCCTCCTCTTTCTCGCTCGCGGTCCGAGCGCTCGAGCCCAAGTGCATGTCCTCATCTTTACACTCGGCCAAGCTGCTGAAGATAGCTATGGCGGTTGTGAATGTGCGCTGATGCTGGAAAATCATTGTATAGTCGTCGTCGGAAGTAGTAGTCGTCAAGACCGTCCAGCGCGCAACCAGCTCCTCGGGGGGTCGGCACTGACTGTTGCGCTCAGGTCGCGAGTCTTGCCGTCGATTGTCCTGCCGCTGCGCGTTTTTTTTTTTTTTTCGGGCGGGGTTGGGGAGATTTCCTTGGAGGGTGCTCCGTTGATTTTTGTGGGTGGTGCTGCCGGTCTTCCCTTCTTCTCCTCAAGCTTTCGGGGACTGTCACAGTGGTAGCTTGGGAGGCTGTCCGTGGGAGGTTGTGCTCTGGGTGGCTGGAGGGCATGGTGGGAGCCATTCTGGGGCGGCGTTTTGTTGCGGTGGCCGCTGTGCCTTGGGCGCTGCACTGACCCTGGGGGAAGCGCCTTGACGCCTGCGTAGATGCTGCGCTTGACGGCGACGGCCCCGGCGGGTGCGGCGGGGGTGTTCCCGGAGGTGGGCGACCATGGTGTGGATGGCTCTGGTCAATGGCCGCTGACACTTGCCTGACCACCGGGTTGTGATCTCTCGCGGCTGGAGTCGGGGTTGAGGGATTGCCACCGCCACTGCTGCTGGAACCATGGGGTGTTGGGACTGGTTGCTGCTAGGTACTGGAGGATACCGGGGCGCTGCTGCTGCTCCCCTGGTGCGGTAGTGGCTTTGGGCGGCGGACTTCCTGCGGTGGGGGCTGTCTTGTGGTGCCTCCCTTGTGGCCTGGTGTGGCTGACACTCCCGAGGGCGAGGGCGATGGCGGCACCGGATGGCGTGAACCTGCGCGCGGCTGCTCCTGTGGCCTGAGGAGGGTGATTTCGGGACTCTGGGCTGGTCGGTCCAGGCCCTGGTCGGGTTCTCGCTGCTTGACACGTGGGCCTAGCGTCATCTTGTAGACGGGCTGGCGGGCTATCTCGTTGGTGGACGGCGCCCCCTTGGCGGCAGGGGTGGCGTGTGCCGGAGTGGGGATTTTGTTGGGCTGCTCCTCAGCCCTCAGCAGCAGCAGATGCACGGTGGATGGGTCCGTGTCCCAAGGGTCGCAGCACTGCGCATTTCCCGCGTTGTCCCCACATGCTTCTACTTCCGACACCGCTGTGAATGCAGCTTCATCCGCTGTCTTGTAAGCCTCGCCACCAGGCCCGCCATGGATGGCGGAGGACGCCGACGTGGAGCTGTTCGAACGGGAGGCCTGTGACCGATGCGGTGGCGGCTGAGGTCTCGACCCGCGGCCGCTGCTGCTGAACCATTGGTTCTCGGTCGCGATCTTCGACGACGACGAGCCATAGCTGCTCGGGAATGTAGGGGCAGCACATGCATAAGGAAGCGGGCGGCCACCAGATGGCTCTATCCGAAGCGTGTTACTAGCGGCAGCTGTGGTCATCATGCGCTTCCCGTCGTCTGGGGTAAAGCAGACGGCAACCTCAGGTGAGCCGGCGTCTGCGGTGAGGCAGCCTGCGGACCACTCTGTCGACAGGTTGTTGGGTACACCTGCCGCAGCATCGAAGCAGTGGCTCGCCGGCGCACCGTGCGCAGAACTTCGCGGGTCGGACTCACCGCAGGCAGAAGGTAGCTGGCCGAAAGCAGCTATTAGAGCTGCACTCCACTCAGGCCATGACCGCTGTTTGATACCCTCGTAGTTCTCCCATGCCTTAGCGGCACCTCGAAGTCACTCCGCCGCAACCAGCCATATCGTATTGTCGGGCCAGGCATGGCTTGCCCCGAGCGCGTTGGCCGCTTGCATCCACAGAATAGGGTCACTCGGAAATCCGTGAACTCCGGTAGTTCCGAGGCAGCAGGTGATGGAAAGGCTGCTAGAGGGAAACCGGAAGAGGCTGAAACTAAGTGGTCCCGCTGCTGTGACAGCAGCGAGATGGCGGGCATGATGTCGGACAAGCTGCCGGCTGAGCCGTGCGTTGAGCCAAGGGCGAAATCCGCGCACCCTGAGGCGGCGGCAGCGGCCGCAGTACTCGGGCCAGCCAGACCAGCTGCCAAGGAAGCGCGCACGGCATCCGTTGAGCCAAGGCTGGTGGCGGTCGCGGTACTCACTGTAGCCGGAAGCATGGCCAGGGGAGCGTGAACGGCATCCCTTGCTGGCTTAGTTGCCGATGGTGTCATGGGGCAGAGATCCAGGGCATGGGAAGCGTGGACGGCGTTCGCTAGCGGCCGGAGGCACCCAGGACGGCGATAGTTCATGTCCAAGGCTGCGTGGGCGGCATGCCTTGGCAGCGCGGAGATCAAGGTAGTCCCAGGTATGGTAGCCATGCCAAGGGATGCGCTGACGGCGTTCCCTCGCCGAAAGGACCCAGGACGGTGAGATGCAGGAGGACGCAAGGCCTCCGCGGCACGGTGTTCGTAGCAGCACGGTGTTCGCAGACCGGGCGTTCGTCGGCTGCGCCATTGTAATGAGGAGAAGCAGACAGACAATCGGCCTTCTGCCAGAACGCCTGGTTTACTTCTGCCTTCTCTTTCTCGCTCGCGGCATAGCCCTTACGCCGGACGTTATCGCACGTTTGCAGGCGCAGAAGAAAAAGAAGAGGAACCCAGCAAATAGCATTGATGATCCGATGCCCAAGGTTGTACTTGGCTGCCATTTGAGCAACACAATAACGAAGCCAAACATACGGCATTAACTACGGCATGGCCTGCATTTCATAGCAGCCGTCAAACGTACACGGGTACAATACCGACGCTGCACGAATGGACTACTCCGCAAATAGAGAACCGCGAACGTCGCCTAGCGCTCTACGAGTTCACAAAAGAGGTTTGACAAATACGCATGATTTGATACCACATGGCAGGTTCCCAGCCCCTTTCTCCTCCAGTTATTTATATTATATCTTGTGCACTTCACCTTTCTTTACGATTATTAGGCCAGAAGCCTTAGGTCTCTATGGTGGCGGTGCCCTTGGTGGTGACCTTTCTGTGACCTTGGCGAAACGGCGTCATGACGAAATATGGCCCACGCCGCAAAGAGTAATAAAAACGATTCAGAAAATGCCGGATGGACGCCACATTTCTTAGGGAGGCTCTGGTAAACGAAGTAAATTAATGGCTTCGAAAAACAAAATTTGGCACATTTCGGTCTGGGCGGGAATCCAACACGCACCTCCGCGGTGCTAGACGAGGACGCTTCCCGAAAGCCACGGTTGCTCCATGGTTCTGGCTTACTGAAGCTGTGCCTAGTGCGTGCCTGATTGGACACATCACGTGGTCACAAGAGCGCTCATGCCACTGCTCACGCGTTCGTCGTTCTCTTCTTCCACAGCTCGCTCCGGTGCCGCTACAGCGTACTAACTCTTCTAGTACACTGTAGGTTCAAGACAGCGTTCCCATACTGCCACTCGTGCTCGTGCCACTGCTCGCGCGTTCTTCGTCGTTAGAGTGTACTAGATTAGCTAGTACACTCTATCGTCGTCTTCTTCCACAGCTGGCAGGCTTTCGCCTTCACGTTTTACAAACTTGTAACACTTTATTATTTTTTATTCAATCTGATTCGAAGCTACCTTTGGGGTGTGAAAAATCCAAGACAGATTCACACCAAACCACACAAGAAGACATATAATATTTCAAGCTAGCTTGAATTCAATATGCTCGTAGGCGACTTTCGCAGACATACTTTCTGCTATTTTGATGGGATGAAAAGCACTGCAGTTGACTTCAAGAAATTAAGGCTTGTTGGCCATTACCACACTTTGCGTTTATCTTAAGTATAGATATACGATAGCCTCTATTTGAGGCAAGGAACGACAGGAAAAATAAATTAATTTGTGCCGTCAGCGTACAGAAAAAGTTAGGAGATTGGGGTATGTTAGCGATGTGATTTAGGGACACTAAAACAATAACTATCCTAAGGAGCACGACGCTGAATAACCAAGTTCTCGGAGGGTACACTATTAACCTGAGCATACTACAGTCTGTTAGTCTAAATTGTTATAAAGCTGATCAAAGGGACAACCTTAGCACTACAGCGTTTTTCTTTTCCCCAGTATATGTAAGTGTGGCAGCTGCAGTCGGGATCGCATCCGCGACATCAACTTCAGCAGCGAACGCATTAGACACTGGGCTGCTGCAAAGGGTCCACTACGGAAGCGTGGGATGAAGTAATGTCTTGAAGTTATGTGGATAAATATAGGTGCGCTGGTTGCATTTCACTGATTAAGCCTTGGATCTTCACACAGATTAGTACGAGAGAGGGGCTTTTCTTTAACGGCGTTCTATCGGGAACCTTCTAATTCGTAGGCGCTTCACCGTTTCGCCGCATGCGCAAACAGGACATCTCTCACAGACAATACCTTCCTCCCCGTTTCCTTTTTAAGCGAAGCTTTATAGGATCACAAGTGTCGGCGGTGGTGGTCGCAGCAGCGGTGTCACGCTGGCGATGGTGCAGGATGGTGGTCATCCTGGCGATGGTGCAGAAAGGGTCCAAGCTCAATGCTACATACCAGGGACAAAAAAGAGAGAGAGGGAAAGGAAGAAATAGAGAAGTAGAGGAAGAAGTGAAGGAGAGAGAAAGAAAGAAAGAGAAAGAGAGAGACACAGAGAAAGAAAGAAGAAAAGAGATAGAGAGAAAGAAAGTGAGGAAGAGAAAGAGAGAGAGAAAGATAAAGATAAAGAAGGAGAGAGAAAGAGAAAGAAAGACAGAGAGAAACAAAGAAAGAAAATCATAACGAAGGTCACATACACACACGGCAAGCTTCGCTTACCCACATTCTCTCGACAGGGAAAGGGCTGGTGATTGTTGCATATCTTGTTCAAAAGAATGGGGCGCCGCTTAATCAATTTGTGCATCATCTCTGCTTACGACTGCATGGGGTTACAACTGGACTTCCTGGTATCTAGTTAGAAAGAGCCTTTTGTAGCGGCAGTGCCACACACGCTGCCTGTAAGCACAAGGGCAGCAAAATGCACCTCGTAATTCATAGAAGCGGGCAGGCCGGGCGTCTGTGCAGCGTTCAGTACTCTTCTCGTTCCTCATTCTAGAGGTAATTTGACAGGCCTGAGTAAATACGAGAAAACCAACCGCGAACTTTTGCCAGTGTTTTGCCTTGCAGTCATTGTTCGTGTTTCCATTGCCATTTTGATGCCTGTCTATCTCGATCGACCTTTTCTGCGATGCCTTGCAAAAAAAAAAAAAAGATCCTGGCTGGCGCAAGGTATGGCAACGCACCCGGCATGAACACCGATGGCAGAGAATTTCGGGCCACATTGAGTTTCTTTATTTTATAATCTTTGTCACCGACCTATGCTTTCAGTTTCCGCATATTAGACGTTCCTGAAAAACTTATCTGATACTTCATCACACATCAGCAGTTTCTGTTCATTCGTAAAGAAAATACCATTTTCAATGAGTCATCTGCATTGCTTTGTTCGTAGATATTAGAGGTTGCGGTACCAAGTTACGGTACGTGGCAGGTTCTAGAATTGCTTCGGAGATCACTAGACTCTGTTGTAGTTTGTTGGATGGTGGTGCGTTGGCGCAATGTGGAAAAAAAAAGTGGTTAACGCGTGCTTGCAGCTACGACATCGACATTGTCCTGAGTTCAGCCACTCTGACTCTGAAACTTTTTGTTTTTGTTTTGGATACTCTGAAATGTCCACAAATAATGCGATTGGTGTATGCTAATCAAAAAATTCTCAGGAGCCTGCTCGGCCTATCATACTGCCCAAAAGTGATTTCGCAGAAGTGGCAGTATCGATTGCGTGCCTGACTGGTAGTATGTATACTTTGGTTGAGCAAAGGGAGTGCCAATTATTTATTGCAATGCCTAAAAGTGCTCCTTCCTGGTGCATAAATTATTTATTTCATGGTGGAGCAATATTAGAGTTTGACGCTATGCTCCTAAAATAAGGTGGAAAATTATGTGTCTCGATAGAACGGAAAATTAGGATTCATATTGCGTTTCAGAAATAACATTACTCTGCTCGTTGTTATAATATCTTGACAATTTCTTTTAGCAAGACGAAAGACTACTGCACAAGAAGGAAGCTATGCCTGCAGTCCTAATTATTAAATCACTTGCGTAATATGGACATCTTATTATTGGCTAGCTTCCTCATCGTATTCAATATTACAGTTCACGAGAACAATTAGTGTAGAAAGCCAGCATACTCGGGAAGGGAAGACAAAGACAACTAGTTTGTACTTCCTGTGTTCGTTGCTGTCGTATAGCGCTAATTTTTCTCATCAAAAATGTAAAACCAACTAGCTCAACAATTAATTATTCGCTAAGTAAAAGTGGTGGCGTGGAGCAGAGGTAGAACACCCGGCCTCTAATCTGAAGGTCGTAAGTTCGAATCTTCCTCCAGTCCACTGCATTTTCAGGCCAGGAGTGGCGCCTGACACCGGCAAAAAAATCGCCGAGAGCTAGTGCGGCTTACTAGTCCAGGTGCAACCAAATTAGGAAGGCCCACGAAGCTTCAACAAAATCACTCCCTCACCAGAACAGGAATTGGCCTCCCTGGTACAGTAATCGGCCACTACCTCCCGCATGACTCCTACAATTAGCCAATGGCCCTCAGTCCCCAGCGGCTGCGGAGCACCAGACCAAGGCGGCGGTCAGACCTGCTACGTGGCAGAGGGTGCTAAGAATCTCTGGGTCGGGACAGGCCACTACTGGAAACTGAACCTGGCTATGTTCAACACGCGCACACCCTGTCGAGTGAGGCTAGCTTAGCAGGGCTATTTGAAGAATCATCAGGTATTGCCTGGGATATTATTGGCCTTAGTGAGGTGAGAAGAATTGGTAAGGTATATAGAGTGCTAACTAACGGACACGTCCTCTGCTACAGATGTCTTCGAGATAAGAGAGAATTCGGGGTAGGACCTCTAGTCCATGAGGACATAGCGGGCAACATTGATGAATTCTACAGCATTAATGAGAGGGTAGCAGTCGCCGTAATAAAGCTGAAAAGAGGTATAGAATGAAGGTAGTACAAACCTACGCCCCAACCACCAGTCACAATGATGAAGAAAAAGCAGGCTGGTGAGTAAGGCATTGGCAACTACGGCATCGATTCTAGGAACGCTAGAGGAGAGTTGTTGGTAGAATTCGCGGAAAAGAATAGGCTCGAAATAACGAATACCTTCTTCAGTAAGCGCAGCAACAGGAAGTGGACCTGGAAAAGCCCTAATACAGAAACAAGGAATTAAATAGATTTCATACTCTGTCGATCCCAGCATAGTGCAGGATGTAGAAGTGTTAGGAAGGGTAAAGTGCAGTGACCATAGGTTAGTGAGGTCTAGGATTTCACTCAATTTGACGAGAGAAAGAGTAAAATAAGTCAAGAAGAAACAGGCCAACCTATAGCCGCAGTAATGGTAAATGCAGACCTATTCAGGCTGGTGCTCGCAAACAAAAATGCAGCTTTAGAACAGGAAGATGAAGACAATATAGAGGTAATGAATGAAACTGTAGGCCGATTACAGAAGAAACAATTGAAGTGGGAGGTAAGGCACCAAAGCAACCAGTAGGTAAGCTCTCCCAAGTAACGAAGGACCTAATAAAGAAACTACAAAACATGAAAGTGGCAAACTCGAGAGATCAGATAGAATTCGCTGAACTGTCAATACTGATCAACAAGAACAACGTAAGGGATATTCGAAATTATAACTTGTGAAAGATTGAGGAAGCAGTAAAATATGAATGCATCATGAAATCACTCAGAAGAAAACCTTGCATAGGACAAGGCAAGATTTTCAGTGCAAAAGCTGCCGGAGATGATGTAATACCAGTCGATTTAATAAAAGAGGAGATATCATGCTTGAAAAGCTTGCGGCCCTTTATGCGCTATGCCCCACGACTTCAATTGTACCACATAGATGGAAGAATGCCTACAATATACTAATCCATAAGAAGGTAGACGTTAAAGAATTGAAGAATTTAAACCCACAAGCTTGCTTTCAGTATTGTATAAAATATTTACCAAGGTAATTTCCGATAGAATCAGGGTAACACTTCAGTCAACCACGAGAACAGGCTGGCTTCAGGAAGGTATATTCTACAATGGATCATATCCTTCTCATCAATGAGGTATTCGAAAAATCTGCGGAGGACAATCAACCTCTCTATATGGCTTTCATAAATTATGAAAAGGCGTTTGATTCAGTAGAGATACCAGCAGTCATAGAGGCATTACGTAATCATAGAGCACAGGAGGCACGCGTGAATATCTTGGCAAATATCTACAAGGATTCTACACCACCCTTGGTTCTCCACAAGAAAAGTAGAAAGTTACCTATGAAAAAAGGGGCCAGGCAAGGAGACACAATCTCTCCAATGCTATTCACTGCATGCTTAGAAGTATTCAAGCTCTTAGACGGGGAAGGCTTAGGAGTGATGATCAACGGCGAATATCTCAGCAACCTTTGGTTTGCAGATGACATTGTCCTATTCAGCAACAATGGGACGAATTACAACAAATGATTGAGGACCTCTACCGAGAAAGTGTAGGAGTGGGGTTGAACATTATTATGCAGAAGACAAACATAATGTTCAAATAGCCTGGCAAGGGAACAAGAATTCTGGATCGTCAGTCAGGCTCTACTGTGTCTAAAGGAGTACGTTTAGCTAGATTAAATAATCACAGGGGACCCTGATCATGAGAAAGAATATTACGGAAAAATAAAATTGGGTTGGAGTGCATACAGCAGGCATTGTGAAATCCTGACTGGGAGCTTACCACTGTCACTGAAAAGAAAAGTGTACAATCAATGCATCCTGCCGGTGCTAACATATGGGGCACAAACTTGGAGGTTAACAAAAAAGCTCAAGTACAAGATAAGAACCGCACAAAATCGATGGAACAAAAAAAAGTTGTCGCAGTTTTACCTGAAAGGCGAAGCATCAATTGCGATAGCAAATTTGTAGAGAGCTATACGGAGTAATGATAGTAGCTTTATCAGCTGTATAAACTTGGACATGCAGCAGCACCGGCAACACGCAGAACTGTTGTCAACGCCGTCAGCGTTTTGCCCGCGTTCGCACAAAATGCGTGCGGCGTTGGTGACTGTTGCCGGAGCCTGCGATATAAATAGGCACTTGGTGCCGCAGCTAAACGTCGCCTCTCTTCCCTCCCCCTCCCCCACGGCCTTTCGTGCGTCAAAAGAAGGCGCGTTTGCTCTACATATATGGTGATTGTAAAGGAGGAAAGAGACGCCTACTTCTGCAGCCCTTAAGAGAGCACAGCGCAGAACGCGCGTTTGTTCTCCGCCGTGCGTTCACTCCCCGTAAAAGACGCGCCCTTTCACTCGCACATACAGCGTTCGGCGCGCGGCGACGATTTCTTCTCCAAATGACGTCATACGGAACCTCATGGCGACGGCGACGGCGACGGCGACGCCGACGGCAGAAATCGGCTTTTGAGTGTCCATATAATTGCTATCGCAATAAAATGTTAGGCATAACGTTAAGAAACAGGAATAGAGCGGTGTGGATGAGAGAGAAAACGAGGATAGCCGATATTCTAATTGACATTAAGAAGAAAAAATGGAGCTGGGCTGGCCATATAATGCGTAGGATGGATAACCGATGGACTATTAGAGTTACAGAATGGATACCAAAAGAAGGGAAGCGCAGTCGAGGACGGCAGAAAACTAGGTGGGGTGATGAAGTTAAAAAATTTGCATGTGCAAGTTGGAATCAGCTAGCGCTAGACAGGGGTAATTGGAGACCGCAGGGAGAGGCCTTCGTCCTACAGGGGAGATAAGTATAGGCTGATGATGATGATAGGGGTGCGACTAAATTTCGCATTAGGTTGTATAGTAATCGGCGTTGAATTTGTTTGTTTATTTTACATATTTCTACTGCATTGACTGCGTCTGTGTTATCCGGCAAGGACCAATACTGCGGATTTTCCTATTCACCCTCCTCCACGACAGCATCGGGTGAAGACCAAAAGGCGAGGCTCTCGGTGAGCAAGCGGCCTGGTCCCTCGGGGTCGCAGAAATAGGCCAAGAAAGCGTACATGCCAGCGCAACCGGGCCTTCCCTTCGTCGATGTTTGGTGGTGGAAATACCCACTCCTACAGGGTAGCTAGGTGCAGTGCTGCTCTCAGGGCTGCCGCGTCCCAGGCATTTATTTTCGATACTGTTGGATGTTACAGGGTGGGCAAATTTACAACAGTAAGAGCAAATATACAAACAACGTAACACAAGCAGCACAATGCAAACAAAAAATGTCACAGTTTCGCCCTAAGGGCGAAGCAATGAATGCGATAGCAACACAGCAATGTCATACGAAGTAAGGTGAGCGGCTTTGGTAGCAACAACACGCAGAACTGTTGTCGACGCCATCGGCGTTTTGCCCGCGTTAGCTCAAAATGCGTGCGGCGTTGGTGACTGTTGCTGGAGCCTCTGATATAAATAGGCACTTGGTGCCGCAGCTAAACGTCGCCTCCCTTCCCTCCCCCTCCCCCACGGCCTCTCGCGCGTCCGAAGAAGGCGCGTTTGCTCTACATATATGGTGATTGTAAAAGAGAAAAGAGACGCCTACTTCTGCAGCCCTTAAGCGAGCACGGCGCAGAACGCGCGTTTGTTCTCCGCCGTGCGTTCACTCCCCGTGAAAGACGCGCCCCTCGCGCCCTTTCACTCGCACATACAGCGTTCGGCGCGCGGCGACGATTTCATCTCCAAATGACGTCATACGGAACCTCACGGCGACGGCGACGGCGACAGCGACGCCGACGGCGAAGGCGACGCCGACGGCAGAAATCTGCTTTTGAGTGTCCATATAATTGCTATCGCAATAAAAGCAAAAAAAAAGTGGTCGCCGTTTCACCTGAAAGGCGAAGCCTCAATTGCGATAGCAAACTTGTAGAGAGCTATACGGAGTAATAATATTAGCTTTATCAGCTGTATAAACTTGGACATGCAGCAGCACCGGCAACACGCAGAACTGTTGTCGACGCCATCGGCGTTTTGCCTGCGTTCGCTCAAAATGCGTGCGGCGTTGGTGACTGTTGCCGGAGCCTGTGATATAAATAGGCACTTGGTGCCGCAGCTAAACGTCGCCTCCCCTCCCTCCCCCTCCCCCACGGCTTCTCGCGCGTCGGAAGAATGTGCGTTTGCTCTACATATATGGTGATTGTAAAGGAGAAAAGAGACGCCTACTTCTGCAGCCCTTAAGCGAGCACGGCGCAGAACGCGCGTTTGTTCTCCGCCGTGCGTTCACTCCCCGTGAAAGACGCGCCCCTCACGCCCTTTCACTCGCACATACAGCGTTCGGCGCGCGGCGACGATTTCTTCTCCAAATGACGTCATACGGAACCTCACGGCGACGGCGACGGCGACAGCGACGGCGACGGCGACGGCTACGGCGACGGCGACGCCGACGGCAGAAATCTGCTTTTGAGTGTCCATATAATTGCTATCGCAATAAAATGTTTGAACATAGTTCAACCGCATAAAAAAATGGTGGCGTAGAAACAGCGTTGTACAGCTCTTTAGGAAAATGAAGAAAATCGCAGTCGGAATCAGACAAGATTTGCAGGAACGTCTAGGATACCGACACCGAACACGCATATCGTCGAGAAAGATTGTAAAAAAGTTGTCGCAGTTTCACCTGAAAGGCGAAGCATCAATTGCGATAGCAAACTTGTAGAGAGCTATACGGAGTAATGATATTAGCTTTATCAGCTGTATAAACTTGGACATGCAGCAGCATCGGCAACACGCAGAACTGTTGTCGACGCCATCGGCGTTTTGCCCGCGTTCGCTCAAAATGCGTGCGGCGTTGGTGACTGTTGCCGGAGCCTCTGATATAAATAGGCACTGCGTGCCGCAGCTAAACGTCGCCTCCCTTCCCTCCCCCTCCCCCACGGCCTCTCGCTCGTCGGAAGAAGGCGCGTTTGCTCTACATACATGGTGATTGTGAAGGAGAACAGAGACGCCTACTTCTGCAGCCCTTAAGCGAGCACGGCGCAGAACGCGCGTTTGTTCTCCGCCGTGCGTTCACTCCCCGTGAAAGACGCGCCCCTTGCGCCCTTTCACTCGCACATACAGCGTTCGGCGCGCGGCGACGATTTATTCTCCAAATGACGTCATACGGAACCTCACGGCGACGGCGACGGCGACGGCGACGCCGACGGCAGAAATCTGCTTTTGAGTGTCCATATAATTGCTATCGCAATAAAATAAACAACCTCAATGTGGCCCGAAGTTCTCAGCCGTCGGGTATCATGACGGGTGCGTTGCTATACCTTGGGTTAGCAGGGGATTTTTTTTTTCTTTTTTGTTTTTGCAAGACATCACAGAAACGGATGATCAAGATAGAAAGGCATGATAAAGTCAAGGGAAAGAGGAAGAACGCCTGGCGTGGAAACGTGGCCTAGAAGTGAACAAAAAGGTTTGACAAAAGAAAAAGTTGGCGGTCGGATTTCTCGCCTTTATTTCGGCCCGTCAAGATGCCGCTGGAACGAGAAGTCCACTGAGGCCCGGCCTGCCCGCTTCTATGAATTCCGAGGTGCCCTTTGCGGCCCTTGTACTTACAAGCAGTGTGTGTGGCACTGCCGCTAAAGAAGGCGCGTTCTAACTAGAAACCAGGAAGTGCAGTTGCAAACCGTCACAGTCGTAAGCAGATACGTTGAACAAATTGATTTAGCGGCACGCCAGACTTTTTCACCAAGATTTGGAATAAAGGAAACAGCGTGGATGGTATTGTCTGAGAGATGTCTTGTTTGCGCGTGTCGCGAAACGGTGAAGCGCATACGAATTAGAAGGTTCCCAACGGAACGCCGTTAAATAAACGCCTCTGTGCGATGCAAAAGTCTGTGAAGATCGAAAGCTTCTTTATTTAAATGCGGCCAGCGCCCCTATATTTATCCACATAACCTCAAGAAATAACGTCATCTCACGATTCCCTACTGCAAGCGCTACTGTAGCCCAGTGGCTGATGCGTTTCATTACTGAACTTAAGGTCATTGGTTCCATCTCGGCCGCAGCGGCCGCACATAGATATGAAGGTGAAGTAAAAGAAAAAAAAACGCTCTAGTGCCTAGTCTGTGCCTCTGGCTTGCTTTATAGCAATTAAAATAACAGACAGTAGTATATTGAGGTTACGAGTGTATCCTCAGAGGACTTGGTTATTCAGCGTCGTGTTCCTTAGGATGGATATTGTTTTTAGTATCCCTAAATAGAATCAGTAACATACCCTGATCTCCTAATTTATTCATGTACTCTAACCACCCTGATTCATTTATTTTTCACGTCGTGTTTTTTTTTTCTGAAACGGAGGCTAACGTATAACGCATAAAAATACGCAATATCTGGTTAATGCACAACAAACCTTAATTTTTTGAAGCGACACTGATATATTTTCACCCCATTGGTATAGCAGAAAGTATCTCTGTGAAAGTTGCCTACGACTTATTGAATTCAAGCAATTTTGAAATAAGAAACGTCTTCCTGGTGGGTTTGATGAGAATCTTTCATGAAATTTTCACCCTGCAATATTAGCTTTGGATCTGATTGAATTATTATTCATTTATTGACAGGATCACTCATTATTAGCCTAAACAATTAAGGAATGCAATTGTAGATGCACAAATAGGGTAAATAATATTGGAAGGACTAATAAATTAAATATATTATCAGGTTTTACGAGCGAGAACTACGATCTGAGTATAGAGGCATGCCGTAACTTGGGGCTCCGGAATAATTTGGACCACCTGGGGTACTTTAACATGCACCTAAATCTACCGTAAGAACCTGAATATAGGTCGAACTTTTCTTCAAAAAGCCATTGCGAAAAGTCGACCCTCGTCTTATATACCGGACATTGGCGGGAAAACTACGGAAGTCTTGCAACAATGGGCAGATGAAGTAAACAGCCGCCTTTGCCATCGAATTCAGGCTGCTTTTTCACATTTTGTTTCAAAATAAGCGGAAGCCGACGGCAATTCACCGTCGCCTTCAAGAAAAAGGCGATTGAGTACGCGGAAGCCAGCGGCAACCTGGTGGGTTACCATGGGCTTCGTATCGTGCGACCATCGACCCGCGTGTTTGTCAGCACCTTATCATCACGGCACGGCGCAGCATTTAAATAAATACTGTCACCACTGTGCAACTGGCTGAGTCGCATTTGTTTAGAGGTAAGGGTGTCTTTCGGTACTCTTGCCATTGAAAAAGATTTTTTTTTTCATTTTTACAATTGGTTAGTTGGGAGGTCGACCTATATTCCGGTTCTACCTATAGTCTGGTTTTTACGGTAATTACACGGATGTTTTCGCATTTCGCCCACATCGAAATGCATCCGCCGTGGTTGGCATTCGATCACGCGATCTCGTGCTTAGCAGCCCAATACCATAGCCATCTAAGCAGCCATGGCGGGGCGTAAGCACACTTAATTAATGTACTTCATCGTTTTCATATGTACAGTCGCAAGCAAAAGTTTGGAGACCACGGTATCAGGCAAGCAAATTCAATATATTCAAGCACAGCTCCGTGGCCTTGAATTGGCTTAATACGTTGTTTGGTCAAACACGTGCTCGTAGGCGTGCGCTTTTGATTTCAGCCGGAATGCCCATGCTGCAAAGAAAACAACAATAAAATCGTGGCACCTTTGGTCCACAAACTTTAGCTCGCGAGTGTACATAGCCATCATCATCCCTGATCGTTTGCTTCTTTTTGCATGAACACGCGCGTTTTCTTTTTGAATAAAAAGCTCTTGGCAGCTTGATCGGTATCGGTCTTATGAGTGGGGGAGGTATGTCAAGATCCCCGACGTCCACTGCGGTTCCCGCCCTCCCTTGAGCTACGTTTCGGTCACCGCCTGCGCGCGGCTACCCCTACAATGTTGGACACTTCCAACGCCGGCCTTTCGGGCGCCTCTAATCCTCCAACACCGACAACTACGGCACGCGGTGCCCTCTTGGACTGTGACGAGCCCTCATCGCGATCGCCCTTTGTTTGCGAGACTCCGCGGTGATGTCCTTCGACGAATGGGTCGACCACTACGATCGCGTGAGTTCATGCAATCGGCGAACAAATCCCAGAAATTAACGCACGTCGCATTTTATTTTGTCGGCGTTGCAAAGAAGTGGTATTTCAACCATGAATCCGACACTGCGGATGGGTCAACGTTTACCACCAAGCTGCGGCAAATCTTCGCTTCCTCGTCGGGCCGTGCAGAAGTCGTCAATAAGAAGCTGGACACGCGCCTCCAACTTCCGCGCGAGTCTTACACCTCATACATAGATAATGTCTTGGCTCTATGCTGCCATGCGAACCCTAGCAAGACCGAAGCCGAACGGGTTCGACACATCTTAAAGGTATTGGCTCTGTCGCGTTCGACATCCTAATCGTGCAAAATCCGGCTTTATACCAAGACATCACTTCCATTTGTCAGCGCCTAGACGAGCTGCAATATCTTCGTCTTCAAAGGGACAGCAGCGATCCTCAGGTCCCCCATTATTCTTATCTGCGTGCTCTCATCCGCACTATCATCTGCGAAGAGCTTCAATTACAAGACCTGCGGCGTTCTCCTGCTGTCTGCGTCCCAACCCTAAACCTTCGACTTGCGCGAGGTCGTAAAGCACACACGACGCCTCTTACTGCGGTTGCTCCCCCAACACCCAGGTACGTGGATGTTGCTTCGCTTCCAACCCCTACCGTGACGTCTGTGCCTACTGACGTTACCTATGGCCATTTGGATTCGATGCGCACCGGTGCGCTTGCTGCGCCATCCTACCCTCAGTGGCTCCACCTGATTTGGTTTGTTTTTCTACGGTATACGCGGCCATGTATCTCGCTTCTGCCGCCGTCGCCGCCAGGATGAAAGATAAGGCTGTGCTGAGAACGAGAGATTCCGTACCCGCCGACCTGACACCTAATATCCCGGACCATACTCGTTCCCTCAGCAGCTTTCTCCGTCTCCTCCAGCTGCCCTCAATCTACCTCATAGTTCCCGTTCGGCCAGACGTCGTTCTCCTTCGCCCTACCGGCCCTCTACATCACCGCTTTGCCCCATTTCCCATCTTGCGGCCCAGCAATCGGAAAACTAACTGGTGCAGTTTTTGGAGGGAAAACTGCTTCCTATTAGTCATCACAAATTCCTCCTGTGCGCCCTACCAACATGCTTTACGTAACTGTTAAAGGTGTTCCCTTGTCAGCTCTCGTCAATACCAGTGCCGTTGTTTATGTTCTTAGTGATCTGTGTTCGCGACTTCGGACGTAAAAACGTCTCATCTTGGACCTATTTTTCACGGTGCTAATAATGCATTCATTGACCCCGACGGACACTGTACTGCTCGTGTTTTCCTCGACGGCATTTGCCACCGCATGGAGATAATCGTCCTTCCCACGTGTATCCATGAAGTATTCCTGGACTGGGACTTTCTTCATTCTGCTTCAGCCGTCATTTCATGTATAGAGAAAGTGGTACCTATCACGGATACAGCGCTTGCACCTGTTAACTACTATACACTTTCACGCTTGAACTTGGCTTTCTCTGTAGACTACGGTTTGCGTCCTGGTCACGAAGAAGTGGCCGTGGCATCCAGTCAGACCACCGACGGAGACGCTCTAGTCGTCCCTTCTGCCCGCTGTATTTCTAGCGGAATTCATATCACCGCTTGTCCCGTCCGGTTTTCACGTGGCCGCATCCTTCTGCCTGCCTGCAACACAACCCCAGATCCTGTGATGCTGCCCAAAGGAATGACCATGGCAATCCTCGCCGACCCTCAACCTATTTCTATCATTCCGCTTTGCCCGTCTTCACTGCCAGCACCAACCTCAGATTTGGATGATTCTTTCTCTCCCCCAGCAAAACTCTGCAAGACGCAGAATGTCACGTGTTAAACCGGGGTGACAATTACGCGACGTTTATGCAGATTAAATATTACACTTCCTCCCCTGTGTCTACCTAAAGGCTCTTTGTAGTACTGATTTGTCCAAAACCCATGCGATAATCTCTCTTTTCATTCCTATACCCCCTTTCCCCAGTGCAGGGTAGCAAACCGGACGTGCGTCTGGTTAACATCCCTGCCTTTCCTATCTTCTATTTCTCTTTCTCTCACGCGATGAGGAATAAATGTTTTCAGGCTCGCGGGAATGAGCCTGAATACACATGCCTTTACACAGTTGATCTACCTTATTCACCTGCTGTATTCCTAATCTCACCATACAATTTGTAATTGTCTAACACACCCAACGTATTTTTTGAGAGTGTACCCGGAGCGTTAAGGCCCATTCAATTTGTTTGAGCAACCAATAAAAAACGGATTTTATGAGCACGCTGTGAATCCTGTCAAGTCAAACATTGCTTCATCATGACCACAGAGCCTATGCGTGATTCAGCCAATTTCGGCCGCTCACATGTGAGATTTTAAATGTTAATGTGTGTTTTAGAAAGATGTTTTAAGCACCTTCGCTAACTTCGAAGTCACTAAAATGCCGCCAATTGTTCTGTCACATAGGTGAAGAAGCCGTTGGTCGCTACATTAACAAAAATGTATCGCTTAACAGAAAAGAAAGTTGTTCAATCTAGCGGCAACATTGCGAAAATGGCAACCCTGCTTTTGACATTTGTAGGATGAAGACACTCTAAACGAGCATGAAATGTGCACTAACTTGCTCGTACGCTCAATATGTCCGCAGGCTAATACGCCTGGAAATCTGAATGCTCTGTTGTTAGCATGCATTAACTACAAAACATTATTTAATTTACATTAGAAGTCCATCCACAGAAAGATGGCATTGGCATCACTTCCAGACCACCAACCGTAACACAACAAACGAACACAAGGTACTCAAATTCATTAACAAAGATCAGGACGTCCTTTAAATGAGCAAATACAAGGCACCTTGCTTGGGCAACAATAACAAGAAAGTTTTCTGCAATGAATTGATAAAACTTCTGTCAGGGTCAAGATAATGCGGAAATATAACAAAAAGAGACGACAAATTATTGCAACATGAAATAATAGTTTTATTACTTACAATGCATTCACTATGTGTTCAGCGCAATTTCACGTCTTCACACGTCTGTGTGCATTCGTCTGTGCATATTTTCCAGGAACAGCAAACACAAATGCTCTGACCCTTCCCGAGGTCAGTGTATGACTTTCAGGACAGTCAGTGCAGCTTCGCCAGGCTATACTCACAAATTATATGCACACGCTGTCTAGGCAACATAACTGATAAATATACTGCATTACATTCAAATCTCACCAGGAGAGATAAGTAATTTTGGAGCAAAGAGTACTGATTGCTGTTATCATATACGCCAACCATCCGAAACAGTGCCTGAGGAAACAGTAGGCCTGGTATGATGATTTAAAATCTGCTAGCGCATGATGAGACGTTGCAGTCCCTCAGAACAGAAAACAGGGAAAACAGTGCCCTAGTGGAGATAGAAGGCCTGGCATAGTGCTTTAAAATCTAGAATCAGATGGTGCGACATCGCAGTTCCTAAGAACAAGGAATGAGTAAAAGCATTATATTCAAATGAGGTGAGTTTACTTTCACATTGATTTCTTTATTTTTAAAGCAACGGTGGCTCTGCGACGTTTTTCCTCTGTTAGTTGTGCTTCAGTAATATCATGAACAGGCTCTGGCAGTTCCCAAAACTGGTTCTTTCTCTTCTTTAAACTCGCAGGTTGTTTTCATAGTAGGTGTGGTACCATTCCGGACCTCACAGTACTCAAGCGTCCGTTATCAGCATCTTGGAAAAACACACAGAACAATTTAACCAGTGACCATACACTTATCTGTATTGCCTTTTTCACCACAGCTTATAAATGCCGACCCCGAACCTCGAGGACAGTATACTGGCCAGGCTTTCATCGAAAGCGGTCAGAGCTCCACCAACTTCGTTTGCTGGTTATACTGGGTCAGTTTTCTCCAGCAGCCAGGAACACACCGCATGCATTCTGACCGCTCCCCCACTGCACATAATAGGTTGCTACATCTTTGGGAAGATCAACACGGCATCTTTCGCAATTGGAGAGCTAATAAACGCAATCGCCGCTCCTGAAAGTGCAATAATGTACTTAACACCGAAATCATAAGGCATTTTGACTATGTAACTTGTGATCAATTGCACACAGTGTGATCAGCTCTACAGCAATCTCCATTTAGGATCCGCTTGGTGAGTTCTGAAGGCTCTCCTCGACCCTCGATCCTCTCGAACAGGTAGCGTCCATCTTCTAGGAAAGCCGATTGACAACTACCTGTCATTAGGCGCTCTGTACACAGATCTCCGTTCCACTTATCTTGCCCCACCCGATACCCCCGAGTATACGCTGGCTAGGTCTGAGCGGAGAATCCTGGTTCACGTCTGTCGACTCCAATCACCCTTTCAGATATTTGTCGAGCTTTAGTCGAACGCTGTGCGAACACTAGCCCGGATTCGCAAGAAATTACTCAGAGGCAGTTCCGCAACCTAACTGAGGTCGACTAACTCTTTCGCTTCAAGCAGATCAACCACGCGCCGGCTGAAGAACACATGCCCCAGGAATGAAAGCATGCTGAAGTCATGTTCATTGCACAACCTGGCAAAACACTTTCGCTTACATACTTGCGATCCAACTGTCTCGCTTCTTGCAATGTAGAACCTCAACGAGCGCATCGTATTTGCTGAGCTCACAGCTTTCTTCAACAAGAAGCACCTACGACATCCTCTCACAGGTTACCCCGTACATATCTTGACTCAGGATGATTGCCTTCTGATATATAATGACGTGCTTATACACCAACCAGCACTGTGAAGCATCGTGCTATTCTCGCTATAGATCTGAGGAAATCATTTGACAACGTGGCTCATGACGCTGGGCTCCGTGAGCTGGCCCACAATAGTGCAGTGCCAAAGTTTACACTTATGTCCGCGTCTTTTCTCGGGCACGCAACTACTCCCTTCGCATAACAGACGCCGCTCCGTCACCACATCTCCACACACAGGGACGTATTCCTAAGGGCTCTGTTCTTTCTCCACTTCTTTTATGTTTGGTAATATGTGTCTTTGATGGGGTTCTTCCTCTTCCTTCGAATATCCGTTAAAGTTTAAGTGCCGACGATAATGCTATCTGAAGGGCATTTGGCTCCACGGTTAAAATGCAGGACACCTTGAAAAAGCATTAAAGGTACATGCTATCTAGCCACAATCCTTTTAATTCGAATGTAAATTCTGCGGGCAGAAAGCAGAATTGTACCATATGGTATGGGCCTGTCTTGCACATGATAGTGCCATATACACGACACAACAGCCAACGTGGGAATGATGGGAGGCCACCCTGTGCAGCTCAACCCTCGAGGACCAGCAAGCCCTCGTGAAAACAGCCGGGGCCGCGGCCTTACCCAAGGAAATCCCGGAACTAAGATCCAACCACCCTCCCCATTTTCGTGTCTATAAATAAACATTTTTGTCATCATCATCTGCTAAGACTACTGCGCAAACCTGTTCACCGGAAAAACAAAACTTTTTGTTGTGCGCCACTCTCGGTGGTTGCCTCCATCTATATATATATATATATATATATATATATATATATATATATATATATAGGTTATTTCTGCTGGGGTTAGCGTCCGTCAACCGCGGTGCATAAAAGTTATCGACCTCTACATTCAAAGTGATGGGATGGAGGTTGCGCTGCAGCGGTGCAACACGTTCTCCGTAAATGGGGAGGAAGTGCTACGCATAATGCATCGGGTGTCCTCGTGCTTTCGGGGCCTCAATGAAACTGACATGCTTCGTCTGCCTGATGCCATTTTAATTTCTCGCCTGCGCTATCAATTCCCCTGTAGAATCATGCGCTGCACCAGCATAAGCAAATCCGATGCCCCCTTACGTAAGGCCAAGGAGTTCGCCTTAAGTCTCCCAGACAGCACCATAAAGCCTTAAAGAGCGCATCATATTTACTCGCATCACAGTATTCTCCAACAACAATAAGTACATACCACATACTATCACAGCACCTCCATTTTGCCCCCGATAGGTGTTCACAACACGACCTACGAGATGCTCTCCATTCAAAAACGCTTTCAAGACCTTCACCTTGGCGTCAAACAACAAGGACGCACTATCCTTTAGTGCTCAGGTTATGCCCCCCATTGTTTCTACTACACCTTTTCCAGTGCTCCCTGCTGCTTCATGGGGCCCTCTAACAACGGCCCCTCTTCCACGACGCATGCACCACCAACAGGATGTTTCGTGACGTGCAAACCGCCTTTCATAGTAGCACCACTACTCCGCACTCATCCCTCGCATCGCCGTTTTTTTCACCGACGCCAGCACTGTTATTGTAATGGTGGACGCAGAGAAACGGCTTACGGCTTTGTGCTTCTTAAAATGATCGTTGAGAGACTCAGCCTTATACTTGTTTTACGCACATTAAAATCAATGAGTGTCGTCGCTTAGAGGATTGTAGCTTAGCAGCAGAACACAGCGCCCATTCTGCTAATATTAAATTGGTGTTGTAATTGATATCGTCCCGAATCAATACATGAACACGTTTGGACATGTGTTATTTGAAACGTTAATCTAGTTGGCAGGACATTTTTAACAGCGGATATCTCTTAGCCTATGTTAGCCCTAATATTTCTGCTAAGCATGCGCGATTTTGCAACTGGGCCAATTTCGCAATGGCAAAATATCTCCAGACGTAAAAAAAATTATTCCGTCGGTTCTCATGTAATGTAAATTAAGTAGCAGTGGTATTGATCATCTTTTACTGCGGCCAATAAGAAAAGAAGTAATGATAGATGCCGTGACATTGCGATCTAATTTGAAATTTGTTATATTTTCACCTTGTCCTGAAATCAAATTTTAATGATGAAGGAACTTTATCGGTCACAGGCGACATTTAAACGTTTGCTTACGCCAATGCAAAAGAACAAACACAAAGTTTGCCTAAGACCACTATTTCAAGCTTTTGCAATAACAAAAAACCGGCCGATCCCACTCCCTGTGGGAATCGATGTTATGCGAAGCAGTGTGCGGGGAGCCTACCATGTTAACGAAGGGAACATGAGAGCACCAAGACGTAGGCTGCTGTTTCATGACCTACATGACACGCATGTCACGGCATTCATGTCATGAGTCCTCAGGAGTCCCTTTAACTGCGCCTAAGAGACCTTAAGGTGAAAGCCTTAGTCATGCTCAGGGCTATGACTTCAACCATCAACCTTCAGCCTTACTACCACATCCGAACTCATTACATGTTAATCTTTGTTAAGTGTTAATCTTTTTCGCTGAGTCATCAGATTTTTAGGCGGCTGTTTCATGACCTACAAGACACGCATGTCATTACATTCAGGTCACGACCTATCATTTATGTTCGTCATATGCTCTTGTCTTCTTCTTCTTCCTGGGGTTTTACGTGCCCCAACCAGTTATGATTATGAGGAACGCCGTAGTGGAGGGCTCAGGAATAATTTTGACCACCTGGGGTTCTTTAACGTGAACTACAACGCAAGGACACATGCGCTTTCGCATTTCGCCTCCATCGAAATGCAACCGCCGTGGCCGGGACTCGATCCCGCTGTCTCGTGCTCAGCAACGCAACGCCTTAGCTGACTGAGCCACCGCGGTGGGTTCAAACGCTCTTTTCACACTATGCCTATTTTGGTACATGCCAAGTTATCGAAATGACCATTACAGCAGCAAGACGTAGGCGGCTAGATAGATAGATAGATCGATGGATAGATAGATAGATAGATAGATAGATAGATAGATAGATAGATAGATAGATAAATAGATAGATACTGTCAAAGTGGCAAACGTTCGCTAAGAAATGCTTCGCACTTAATGAATGGAATTAAGCATTTTACTCTCGTGGTGGCGCGTGTTTAAAGTAAAAAATCGACCAACAGAGCACACCAAACAGAAATAAAACGCGCAAGTTTGCACTCGGTCGTGCAAACCTTAGTCACAGCGAAACCGCCGATCCTAAAGTCTTACTGGCTGCTACTACTAGGTATTAACTTGGTTGCCTGCAAGGTCCCCTTAACTTGGTTTAACCATAGCCTCCTATATACTTCATGCCTGCCCATCGGCGCCGAGAACGCAGGGAACCGGTCGTCGCGCCTAGTGCCGTCACTCACCACCAGTTGGCGGTGCTACTCCAGAATAGAAATACAGGACGCTCTACGGCAGCGTGCGCTGTAGCAAACCTATATATCACGCAATTTTTTTTTACCGGTGCCGATTCTATTGTTTTACCACATCTCCGGGCGTTTAACGCCGACACAGAAGCGTACAGGCCGCCGCGCATCGCTTCTCCCAAAAGAACGATAAAAGGAAAACCACAGCTCTTATCTGTACTAGTATGAAGCTTCATTTTCCTTCTGCTTATTATTACATATGTTTTGTATGTCAGTGCCGAAAAAAAATAATCTCGGCTCTAATAACGGCACAACAAAAGCTTTTATTGCCATCATTTGGATTTACAGTTTGTGGAGCTTTCGTGACAGGGGCTTCTGTGAAAAAAAATGTGGTTGATCCCTCTTATATAGGAATCGGTATAGAACACGAAAGTGAAACGTGTCTTCACAGAAGTAGTGTAATGTTTATTGCACATTGATATATAATGTCTATTGGTGCTTTGTGGCTAAAGCGCCCTTAGGCGTTGATGCACCCACGCTGACGCCTGGTGGCACGTCTCCTCCATCACGACTACCAACGTCGATGACCATGAGCAACCGTCGTGCATATGGAAGCTGCACTACGCTGCACACGCTAGCACAACGCGAAAGACGAAGCACGTAACTGACACACTAATACAACGCGCAAGACAAAGCACGTAACTGAATCGTCACCGAGTCAAATCAGCGCGTACAGCGCGTCGTAATTGCAGCCTCCGCGATCAACTTCAGAAACATTTTCAGAGCTAATTGCGGAGGCCACGCTCCGCTGTGCTGAGTACGGTGAACGCCACCTAGGTGGCGTTGGTAGTGCTTCTTGATGCCAGCGTCCCTTCGAATGCTGGCATCGAGGCGTCGTAGTGCTGAGACCACCGAAGCGTTCACTGTCGGTGCGCGTTAGTGTCATAATGCAGTACTTCTCTTTTCTGCTCGAAGGCGGCGGCACCGCCCCGAGCAAGAGCGCGGGTACACGGAGGAGTGTTAGATATATAAGGCGCGTCTGTGTAGCTCTCTGCAAATGCGTTTGTGGCGCAATGGGTTAAACGCTCGGTGAACTATCGTCGCGGACCGAGAGGTCGTGAGTTCGATTTCCAAATTTTGCATGTTTGTGGAACTTTTTCTTCTGGTTTCTTTCTTTGTATTATGTTCTATGACGTATTTCCGTGACGGAAATACGTCAGTGAAGTCTTGGTGGACCCCGGCATAAAACACTTTCGTGTTAAAAACTTTCGCGATTTCGTTCTTGTCCGTTATCTTCAGCGCAAAATTAGGGAATAGAGGGCGGAAGAACTTTGTCACCATAATCTCAAACAGCTTCTCGTGATGCTCAGGCACTGAACAATTACATAGTTCACGCTCTCGCAGCACTTGAGCGGCATTCACGGCTGTCTCCCTGAGCGGCTGCGTAGAATTTCTTAGCTCGGCGAGCACTACTTCAACCTACTTGTGCAAAGAGTTCAGCACAACTACGAGTTCGTCTGACCGATACAGCAGACGGCTTCTGTCTTGAAGCCTAATCAGAGAATCTGATGGGGCCGAGGGCTTGGGCTTTGTCAACAAAGTGAGGCATTCTTTGCAAGACACCCACTCATTAACAGCTTAACAGCTCTCGATAGGTATCCGCCAACCATCGCTAGTGCTGCACATTCTGGCGAACGAAACGTTTCCTTGCGCCGGGTAATGTGGTTGAACAGCGCTGCTGTCGCCTCTTTGGGAAATTTTTTGGATGGTTCTGGCGTAGTACTTACGCTCAGTTGCCGGCGTAGCGACGAGCATGTGCTATCTTCCGTGTCCATCACGTTGCTGTTTGTCGATGTTGACGCAATGCCTGTCTTCAGAGACTTTTCTGTTCCGCACAAAACTGCCCGTGAGTCTGTCTGATCGTTGCTTCCAGCTGACCTCCTCTACCACCCAAAAAAAAGATTCATTGGCGTCAGACGAGAGCTTTCTAGTCAGAACAAATCGAAAGTGCATCTCTTTCAGCAAGTATCTGACGCATTCCACGTTTGACACATTCAAACTTGGAGCCACTTTTCTGTAAGTTCTTCATCGCTCGGAATTTCATGAAATGAGATGTCCGGGACCTTTCTCTTACTGTACGAGGTGCATCCAGGTCCACAACAATACGCCATACTACTGGGTATCAACTCTCAAAGTGCCCTATCAAACCACTTAAAGTAGCACAACTCACTCGTGACCACAATGTCTTCTTTTCGGCCAGAAGGCTCTCATTTGTGCTGCTGCTAGGCATCCTCAATAAAGAACCGACAGTGTCACCACTGCCACAGTCCTTCAATACCCTGCCGCAGCTCACCGCGTCAATCCAAGGCAGAAGGCAAGTTTTTTTCCCAGCCGTGGACTGCTGCAGAAAGGTGATCTTCCAGAAAACCAGCGAACTGTCGGCCGGCGAGGCAAGTTAATATTGTCTCGATTTGACGCTAATGAAGACGCGCACACGCAATTTTTCCCGCCTTTAACCATGCACGGAGGCTGGAGGAGGAAATAAACTTTATTGAAGACAAGGGCAGGGGGGGGGGGAGCCCAGGTCCGGCAGAGGGGGCTAGAGTGGCGTCCAGCTGGCCGCGACCTTCGCCACCCAGTCCGCCAGCCCGGCTTGGGTTTGAGCGTTAGTAGATTTTAGTACGGAGTCCCACGCCTCCTGTGAGGGAGCTTGCTGTAACAGATTTCTTGGGGGAGGATTATTCCTACAACCCCATAGAATATGATTCTGATCAGCTGGATCTGTGTCGCAATATTTACATTTTGAATTATAGTCGCCTTTGGATAGATAAGATAGAATTTTGGGGTGCACGGCGGCTAGCGAACTATTCTGGGGTAGCAGCGCCCCTAGCGGGCGACCTGCAAGGAGGTCAGGAGAGGAGGTTGAACGGCGCTCCCGGAGTGATTGCGCGGGCACAGAAAGTATATAGGAGGCTATGGTTTAACTTACCTACGCATGTAGGGAAGGTATTTTCGAGCGATCATTTTTGGAGGTACCTTCCCTTTCGTGACATTTCGCGTGACTAGCGCTGGACACGTCGGCGCCTATGAGCGACAGCATTCCTGGCATACCACAAACGCAGGTAGGCTAACCAAGGTTGGCACAGAGCCAAGAACGCTGTTGCTTGCTGACGCTGAGCGCGTTGGAGGCTAGCCACTCGACATCTAGCGAAAGTTCATGGCAAACTCCGAGGCCAAGCGCATGCACCCTGGGCGAAAGCTTTGCACAGTGTACGGGCGGCGCGCAGCAGACGACACACCGGGATGACGTCACGGCGCAGGCGCACGCACAGCTGGCAGGTGCTTGCGGAGCCATCTCCGTGTCGGGCGAGGTGAGCACGCACGTGCGCCGGTGGTTACTATGCAACGCGAAGTGACGTCATCGCTACTGCTTTGGCGCAAGCGCGGCTCGGCAACGCGGGCGGCGTCGGCAGCAGCTCTGTGCGTTTCCTCGGTGGTGCTCCTACTATTTCTTTCTCTCTCTATCTCACTCTCATTGTCTCTTTCCCTCTCCCGCGCATTGTTCGCGCCGCGCGCATGCTCTCGTTCCCACTCCTTAACGTCACATGTCAAGGCAACATGTGCAGGGCACGGAGAGGAGGCGAGGCACACGCCGCTCCGCGAGGTGGTTGCTAGGCAATGCAGTGACGTCATAGCTCGGCAAGGTTCCGTCTTACATTGGAATTCGTAGAACACGAAAGTGAAATGTGTCTTCACAGAAGTCGTTGCATGTTTGCTTTGTGAACTGATGGTTCACTGCAGCGAAAGGCGCACGACTTGCGGGACGGTGATGGTGTTGCATGTTTGCTTCGCGCGTGGCGTCTTGTTGGCGTCTCAACGCGCTGACTTGAACGCGAGAAATTAATAAGGGCTTTCTAAGCCCCGTGTCGGTGCTTGCCTCCGTGGGTGGCGTAACGGTTTCAATGCAGGGCTTCTGTCGTAGAGGTCCGGGGTTCGAATCCTGCCGTTGAAACTTTTCATCATCATCATCATCACCAGCCTATATTTTATGTCCACTGCAGGACGAAGGCCTCTCCCTGCGATCTCCATTTACCCTGTCTTGCGCTAGCGTATTTCAACTTGCGCCTGCAAATTTCCTAGTATCATCACCCCATCTGGTTTTCTGCCGACCTCGACTGCGCTTCTCTACTCTTGGTATCCACTCTGTAACCCTAATGGTCCGCCGGTTATCCATCCTATGCATTACATGGCCTGCTCAGCTCCATTTCTTCCGCCTAATGTCAACTAAAATATCGGCAATCCCCGTTTGTTCTCTAATCCACACCGCTCTCTTCCTGTCTCTTAACGTTAGTCCTAAGATTTTTCCTTCCATCGCTCTTTGTGCGGTGCTTAACTTGCTCTCGAGCTTCTTTGTTAACCTCCAAGTTTCTGTCCCATATGTTAGCACCGGTAGAATGCAATGATTGTACACTTTTCTTTTCAACGACAGTGGTAAGCTCCCAGTCAGGATTTGGCAATGCCTGCCGTATGCACTCCAACCCAATTTTATTCTTCTGTAAATTTCTTTCTCGTGATCAGGGTACCCTGTGAGTAATTGACCTAGATAAACGTACTCCTTTACAGACTAGTGCTGACTGGCGATCCTGAATTGTTGTTCCCTTTCCAGGCTATTGAACATTATCTTTGTCTTCCCCGCAGGGGCGTCGGCGTAAGCAGGCGTTTGGTGTGTTGCGACACCACGGACCCGAGCGCACGGGGGTTGGACCCTCCCGCGCTTAACCGTGCGAGGCTTAGCCGTGTCCGGGGAAAAGAGGATCCTGGGGGTTGAGGCAATGCTGAGTGCTTGGACCTTTAAGGCCCCTCGGCGGAGGCAACACACCCCTTTGGCCTCCGCTTCACGTAGACGGCACCCCCGGACTGACCCACCCGGGGGAAATCGGTAGTTGCCTTTTCCTGTCCCCCTCTCAAGCCTTCGTCTTTCCCTCTCACTTTCAATCGTTCCTGTCTTCTACTCACTTCATTTACTTCTCGTTTTTCCAGGCAGCAAGGGTTAACCGTGTGTATCTATCCAATCTTGGGTACATATATTAGGTTATAGCGGCGTTGCATAGCTGGCGTCTACAGGTATTTTCCTAACCTCGTAGCGTCTCCTTGTTGGGCTCGGTGGTGGGTGGCTACCATCGCCGCCGAATATTCAAAGAATGTCATGGCAAATGCATCCCCCCCCCCTTCCAGATCGCCGTAACAAAAGCGGGCACACCGAAGCAACTTTTGATTTTACTTTTCGAAGCCACCCAGAAACATTCCCACGTTACCACGTAATGCACAGTGAAGGAACCACTCCTGTAAGAAAGCTATCAATATTCTTAGTGTCGAATAGCCTCGTAGAAAAAATTGGAAAACAATACAAGGCCTAAAAGATGTCAAGTGGGGACCTCCTCCTCGAACTCAAAACCAAAGACCAAGTGGAAAAGCTGGCAGATCTCACCAATATCGGTGATATCAAAGTCACACTCTCAGCACACCGTTCTCTAAACACAAGCAGGGGCGTGATATCAGAAGAAGATTTCTTAAATCTGAGTGATGAAGAACTCCTTGAAGGGTTCCAAGAACAAAATGTAATCAAGGTTCAAAGAATAACTCTCCGAAGAAACGACGAACAAATCCCCACCAAGCACGCCATACTTACCTTTGCTACGAGTATTGTGCCTAGTTCACTTGAAGCAGGATATGTCAAAATCAACGTGAGACCGTATATCCCCAACCCGAGGCGGTGTTTCAAGTGCCAGAGGTTCGGACATGCTTCACAATCATGCAGAAGGAAATCAACATGTGCAAAGTGTAGTGCCAATGATCACCAGTCGGACAACTGCAATGCTCCTCCACACTGTACAAACTGCAAGGGAGATCAACCAGCGTATTCACGATCGTGCCCTTGCTGGAAGAAAGAAAAGGAAATAATTGCACTCACGGTGAAAGAGAAGATTTCCTTTTATGAAGCAAGGAAAAAACTATCGCACTTACCTCAAACATTCTATGCCAGTGCGGCGCGGCAGGGGCAGCGCCACAGTGGTCTCAGGGGTTTACAGGGATCACAGTCAGTGGTCCAGTAGTAACTCCACCCGCCCCCTTGGTAGCAGCAGTCAGTGCTGCTCCATCGTCATCCAAGACGGGCCTGCAGACCCCGGTTTCTCAGGGCCCTAGGCTAAATCGAACTGCAAGGCCTGAGACGCGCGTCTTAGTGCCTGGTTCTCGATCATCCAGCGCCTCCGAGAAGGCTATGGAGATCGACACAAGAACTCCAGCGTCCTCGACGCCAAAAAATCAGCGCTCTCTGGAGCACACTAAGAAAGATAAACTCTTATTAACTGCGCCAAAAAAGGGACCGGTAACCTGAACGGTTACCGCTATCACATTAGTTCAATCCCTTTACCACATGTCACCTACAACCTTTGAGTTCATACACATAAATTAACATTCTCAATTCCGCCGCTATGGCTTTTATCGTGCACTGGAATTGTAGAGGCCTGATTCATAACTTAGGTGACATTAAAGACATAACAAATAAGTTCTCGGTAGTCGCATTTTGCCTACAGGAAACGAATTTAGGCCCTAAAAATAGTCAATTGCTCAAAGGTTTCACCGTCGTCCGAAGGGACCGCGAACAGTCTAGTCGTTTGTCAGGAGGAGTTGCTATAGTCGTGCAAGGTGGCACTCCTACCCAAAACGTCCCATTAAATACCGCTTTCGAGGCTCTAGCCATCACTGTTCTCTCATATAAAACTATTACCATCTGTTCAACTTATATTCCACCTCATGCCCACGTTACGATTAGAGAGATGGAAAACCTAATACAACAGCTACCTGAGCCTTTTCTTTTAGTTGGAGATGTTAATGCACATTCTGCGCTTTGGGGCAGCGATAAAACTGACCAAAGAGGGCAGCTTACTGAAGATTTCATTTTATCAAATACTGTTTGTTATTTAAACTCAGGTGCACCAACATATTTCTCGCCTACCTCACGTAACTTTAGTTGTCTCGATTTAGCCTTCTTCTCACCATGTGTTTTTAATGATTTTAAGTGGGAAGTACTGGACACTTCATATGGAAGTGATCATCTGCCAGCAGTCATAAAACTATCATCCCCGTTACCTATCATAAGCTCTAAACCACGTCGCTGGAAGTTACAACATGCAGACTGGCCTCTATTTACGGAGACCGCAAAACTTGAAGACGTCCTCTTAAGGGAACTAAACATAGATGAAATGAATGAAAAACTCACAGCAGTCCTAATAGCAGCAGCAGAAAAGGCAATACCCCAATCATCAAACATTGTGCGAAAGAAGCTAAACCCCTGGTGGACGCCAGAGGGCACACAAGCAAAGAAACAGCAAAATAAGGCTTGGGGTATCCTAAGAAGGTACCCCACTTATAACAACCTCATAAACTTCAGACAGGCTAAAGCCAAAGCGCGATACGTTCGGAGGCAAGCAGAAAAGTCATCATGGCAACTACACGTGACCTCAATAAATAGTTCAATCACATCCAAAAAGTTGTGCGATCAGCTCAGGAAGTTCAGGGGAGATTATTCGTCCTATACAGTACCTCTACTAACAGCTCCAGGCATACAGACAACACTACACGAACAAGCTGACCTACCAGGTGAACACTTTTATAATGTTTCCAGCTCAGCGAACTACTCTCATGCATTTCTAAAATACAAACAGTCTGCAGAGAAACAGAAACTGCCTATTACATGGACATCAAGTGAACCCTACAATGCTCCCCTAACACTTCAGGAATTAAACAGGGTACTTTCTGCTGGCAAGAAAACAGCAGTTGGCCATGACCGCATTCATTATTCAATGCTTTCCCACCTTTCACTGGCATCCGTAAAATCTCTACTAGAATTTTTCAGCAAAATATGGGATACAGGCATAATACCAAAATCGTGGAAAAACGCAATCATAGTACCTTTCCTGAAAGCCGGAAAACCGCCTACATCTCCCAGCAGCTACCGACCCATTGCTCTGACAAGCTGCTTAGCAAAATCCTACGAAAGCATTATAAATACAAGGCTGACACTCATTCTTGATACACAAAACATGCTAGACATTCACCAGTGCGGGTATAAAAAGAACTGCTCAACAACCGATCACCTTGTCCGGCTAGAACAAGAAATGCGGAATGCTTTTCTGCATAAACAGCACTGCCTTACAGTTTTTTTTTTACCTGGAAAAGGCACACCACACCACCTGGAGATTTGGCATAATAAGAGATTTGGCGGATCTAGGGATCCATGGAAAAATGCTCAAGTGTCTAGCCGACTTTCTGTGTGACCGAACATTTCATGTCCGTCTAGGAACGGCGTTGTCACGCATATTCGTCCAGGAAAATGGTGTACCCCAGGGATGTATACTGAGTACAACTCTGTTCATGGTGAAAATGAACTCCGTAAATAGAATAATTCCGTCTTCTCTCATGCATTCATTATACGTTGACGATCTCCAAATTGCGTGCCGAGGATCAAACATGGTAACCTGCAAACGACAAGTTCAAATCGCACTAAATAAACTAACACAATGGGCAACCGAAAACGGTTTTCGTTTCTCCACTGAAAAAACTGTCGCTGTGGTCTTCTCCCAAAAAAGGGGCTTATATCCAGACCCTGTTCTGAAGATGCACCAATCTGTTCTACCAGTTAGAAAAGAACACAAGTTTCTAGGCGTTATGTTTGATAAGAAGCTAAACTTTATAGCACACAAACAGTTTGAAAATAAAAGCCAACAATGCACTGAACATACTTAAAGTGTTATCACGCAAACGCTGGGGCTCTGACCGGAAATGCCTCCTGCATATATACCGATCTTTGGTACGCAGCAAAATAGACTACGGTTGTGTAGTCTATGGGTCAGCCAGACAGTCTTACTTCGCGCGACTAGATCCAGTACACAATCTAGGGCTACGCTTAGCAACTGGTGCCTACAGAACTTCCCCTGTTCCTAGTCTGTATGCAGAAACTAACGAGCCATCGCTAGAACAAAGAAGAACACAACTCATGCTAACTTACGTTCTCAGAGTTCGATCATCGCCAGAACATATATGCTATGTCATTGTCGCATACTGTACCACACGAATACACTACACTAACAAACCACATGCCATCTAACCTCTCATATTTCGATTCGAAGAAAAGTGTCACGAGTGCAGTATCCCAAAAGAGGCACTTTATGTTGCAGAGAAGCCATCCAGATTAGCCCCCTGTTGCGACTTTACACGTTTTTTAGATTTTTCACTAACACACCTTAAGAAACAGGATACCCCACAGGAGCACATGATACAAGAGTTCCGCACAATACAAGAAACATATAGTACTTACAACGAGTTTTACACAGACGGTTCAAAGACACGTGATTATGTGGGAAACAGTGTCATATCAGGAACATGGGAAGAGACTTTTAGAGTCCGCCTATTCGTCTCTGTTTTCACAGCCGAATGTTATGCTCTGTGGATGGCAGTACAAGAAGTTGTAAATGGAAAGCACAAGAAAGCAGTCATTTACACAGACTCCCTAAGCACTCTTAGAGCCCTTAACTTAACATCGGAGCAAAAACCTCTCATCGGCGACATCCTACACACACTGTCACGCGTAAATCAAAACCACTCAATTCGTTTCTGCGGGGTCCCAAGTCACGTTGGGATCCAAGGAAATGAAAAGGCGGACATGTGCGCTGCTAATGCGAAACACAAAACTATATCTAAAATAAAGCTACCTTTGAAGGACGGGCTTCGAGCTATTTGCAGAGCACTAAATAACAAATGGCAATGTCATTGGAACATGAACACTAATAATAAATTGCACATCATCAAACCGGTACTAGGTGAATGGAAAACCTGCGATCACCAAGAACGCTTCATGGAGGTAATTTTAGCCAGACTCCGAATAGGGCACACACACCTCACGCACAATTATCTACTCACAAAGGAAGCACAACCTGTATGTGATAAATGTCAAGAGCCACTTACGGTACTACACATTCTAATTACATGCCCACATATCGAAAGACAAAGACCAAAACATTTCCACGATCTATACAATTCACATATACCACTACACCCCATTCTCATTTTGGGAGATGATTCCCTTATCCCTTTTACAGATGTAGTGAATTTTTTGGACGAAGTAGGCTCTTTTAACAGACTCTAAATAACGCATGTCTTACTCTTTTCTATCACAGACTTTAACACCCTGTGACTGGCGCAGAAAAGCCTAAGTCGCTTTTGCGCCAATAAACCCAATTTAACTAACTAACTAACTAACATTATCTTTGTCTTCTGCATACTCATCTTCAACCCAATTCTTATACTTTCTAGATTAAGGTCCTCAGTCATATGCTGTAATTCGTCTCCATTGTTGCTGAATAGGACTTTTAATAATGTTCATTTTATTATTTATTACACAATACTTCGCTGAAAATGGCAAGTTTACAAAGTCACGAAGCCGTATTTATTCTTGGTTCATTATTCTGCAGCTACACCGTGTTGGAGCCTCCACTGCGCCGTGACTACCGAAGCACTCCGTGTCGACGCTTGGTAGTGTCACGATGCAGTACTTCGCTTCACTGCTCCTAGATGTCGGCACGTCACATCCCTTACATGCCTTGCAGGAAATCATTCGTGAAAGCCTGCATAAAACACTTTCGTGGTAAAAAAGAAAACCGAGAGGTTTGACAACTGCCTGCGTTGATTGCAAGCTTGCCTAATTTGCTGCACATGGCTGCTCGGCAATTAAGCTCAATGTACTCTTCGTATCTAAGAATAAATCCACCCTTACAGCATGAAATCTCCCAAAAACACATAGGTCTCAACAGTGTCAATTAAGCTAACATATTGTGTCCATACTGTCCATAATATATATTGTCCATATTTTTATTTCAGCTAAACGAATGCCGATAAAGCATACGATTTATCACGCCCCAAATTCACTTGTTCAACGTGGAGATTCTAGGTAATGCTGTACCTCCATTGCTTTTGTATACAACTGTCTCGTTATTTTCGACGGCAGTTGACGAATTTCAGCCTGCAGACTAGAACACTTCATCTGTCGAAACTTGTTCGCGCTAATTGAGACACCATCCAATTTTTGATATTCATGCTGGTGAATACAACATTCATAAAGGTGACGCGCCCGGCTGTAGATGTTCGTCCGATATTCATGATGACGACGGTGATTAGTTGACGGAGGGTTTGATATGTTACGATATAATAAATGCCGTGTATTCCATACCTAAGAACGTAAGAGTCACAAGAAGTGTAGATTGAAGAGTTGGCTGGCAGTCACAATTAGATGAAAATCTCAACTGTTTTGCGCACGATACTGTACTAAAGTCCATTGGTTTCGCCTAAACAGAACTCCACTGTATCGGTTTAAATGAACGCTTGCAAACTACTTTAGAAATTCATAACTGTTTTAATCTTTACAAATATATATATATATATATATATATATATATATATATATACTTGCCGAATAATGAAATGGGTGCATGGGCGCTTCCTTACAGGAGCGACGCAGTAGGCACATGGAGCTTGCCAAAACAAAATCGGACCTTTGCAAAACACTACCATCGTGGAGCTGATAGCCGAAAACATGTGGCCGAAAAAAACGCCAGTAGACAAATACGATGCTCTCGATCGATGAAATGTTAGAAAAAAAGATGGTTACCATTGCAGAACCTACTTTTTTGTGAAGTATAGGCGAAAAGTCGGGGATCAAAGTTAGTATGGCTGTAAAGCTCACCGCTTAAACGCTACGGCATCAACGTAAACATACGCAGGGTTGGTGCTTGGCATTTTACATATTAGTTTGTAATTTACGGACCTTTCTTTTTCTCTACATATTCTTTTATACCATATATAGTTAGGTAGCACCTACATAATATCTCTGAAGGTTAACATTCTCTCTAAGGCAGGAGAACGATTTTTCTAAAGCAAAACCATCGAAGGGAAATAACGTTGTAAGTGTGTAGTAAATCATGCAGGTTTGTGCAAAGTTGTTATAAAATGCAGAATTATACGATAGGGTTAGCCAATCTCCCCCGAGCAGACCAGTAGAGCGTGCGGACAGGTTTAAGCTGCCTCATAAATCACATGGGCTTTGTGTCGCACGTCCCTCCTTTCGCACTTTCCTCGAAAGGAAATGAAGCAACAGTAGTGCAAAACTACCATCACACTAAACATATAGAATCAACAGCTGAAATATGGTCCTGGCAGACAGAAGGAACGCGTAATCCGTTGGAAGACACAAGCCCAGGACTATGCATGTTGGGTCACAGGAGCTCCTGCTCTCTGGAACGAGGAATTTCTCATTCATAGCCTCCCCTACAGAGGTTGAGCATTTTACCACGGTACGCCGAAATGAGACGGTGGTTTGGTAAAGGCGATGAACATAAAGGGCGCCGGAACGTAGGTTAGCAATGTGGGAAGAAAGGAAGGAAAGCATGGTTTGGAGAACGCGATAGGCCGGGCAAGTCAACCAGCGTCGCCACAGCTGGCCGAAAGGAGGCCGTTTTACCTTTGCGTAGCCGAGACGATCAAGCGTGCCCCCTCCGTTAACGTAAACCAACGCGCTCGTCCAGGTTTACATTCCTGTTGAGCGCTGGCCAAAGGTAATGATTTATGACGCACAAAATGCTTAATAGCCAACTGCAACCGGGCGCAGCAATGACACAACGGTGGCTCGACGAGAAGGGGCGGAAGCACGTACGAGATTTGACACCGCATGTACAAATCACATATGAGGTATTTATCAAGCTTCGCCTATGAACGCAGACACGTTAGCAAGGCATATCTGTGCAATAAAGGCTCGGTTACAGAAAAATTCCGCTTTATAACGAGTACGAAGCGCTTAGTGGAAGTCGTACGTGGTATCATGATGTAACGACATGCTATCAGAAAACTATAAAACGTGCCGAAGAGGCACTCCGGCTAACGCTCTACGCTTCACTATACAATTACTCAATGTTGTAGCGTATACTACGTATTCCAGTGGCAAACGTTTTTTTTTTCATACAGTGAGAAATGATGTTAATTTTATTTTTAAAGCGAAGCTTTACAGGGCTAGGTGAAATAACCTGTGTACAGACAACCATCATCATCAGCATTGACATGAGCATCGTCGTCTCCTCCGCAGTTGGCCTCTTGGCGCCCCTCGGGTTGTGCTTGTGCTCGTTCTCGGCATGCTCTCCCACTGCTCCCGCGTTCGTTGTCGTCGTCTTCTTCCACAGCTGGCTGCGTTGCCGCTGATGAATCCTGCGTAGAATTTCACTTCTCTTCTGTCGTCGTAATGTGGAGGCCGCGTTTGGAGGGGTATGAGCCATTGCTTAAGGAGTATGAGCCGTTTTAAACGCTTTATTTATTACATTGGTTAATGAAAGCACATTTTTATGCCTGCGCCAACTTTTCTTGCTGCATTGCCACTCCTGTGTGTGCAAGAAACATTTTTGGCACCTGTTGTGTATCTGTCCTCACTACGACGTGCAATGCCTCTCTTGTGGACAAACAAAAAATCTATGAAAAAAATATTTTAAAAATGAATCATCTAAATACTGCCACACAAAGTAATAATTCACTTTAAGACAACTATACCATTGTAAAGAGGAAGCGCACACGCTAGTCTTCTCCTAGTCTGCATGACGCATACTCGCATATTCATTCGACCAAAATTGGAATATTCGTGCGTTATTTGGGACCCATTCTCCAAAATCAACATTAACGCCCTTGAAAGGATACAGAGAAGAGCCATACGTTTTATTTTTTCCAAATACGGCCGAGAAGAGTCTGTAACTGAATTATTGCGGACAAATGGTTTTCACACCCTTCAAACGAGGCGAAAAACTACACGCCTGAAATTCATTTACTCCCTCATAAACCGTAAATTTTCTTTAGATCCTAGTCCATACATAACTCTTCCTGCATCCTGGAAAACCCGCCATTCCCACCTCCTCGCTCTCTCCCCTTACGTTGCCAGGACAACCCTCTAACTTTTCGTTCCTCGAACTATAGAAGAATGAAAAGTCATCCCCTTCCATCATCTGAACTCCCCTGAATCAATTCAAACTCATATTATTAGTATTTCATAAGTATCATTGCTGTTTTGTGCTATTTTATTTCCTTTCGTAAGTTTTATATTTTGCAATTCTGCCTTTTTGTACGCGTATTTTCTGTGTTACCTTGCCCCTTCTGCTTGGGCCACACGGCCGGCAGTATGACGTAAATAAATAAAAATAAAAATAAATAAGATAAGATCTCCTCAAGAGCCTGAGTTCATTTCCAAACTGCGGTTGTGTTTCAATTTTCCTCTTTTCTGGCCATATAATTTAGCCGAAGCACCTGGAAGACAATCGTGTGGATTCACGACGACTGCTCGGTGACGGCTTTAGTGACGGCTGACTCAAGAGACACACGGCCAAAGCAATAACCATCGTTTGCAGCTCCTAATCTGCGTTCCAGTAATGTGCACAAAATTGGTGCTTAAGAGTGTGGCAAAGAAAGAAAACGGAGATAATCCTTGATTGGTTAGTAACCTATTGAAGCTACTGAGTACCTGCATCAACACTGAATCGTTTCAAGTGAGCAACGTCGTTAGAAAAAAATCTCAGAACAAAGGAAATCTGGTCGCGCACTGTATAGCACGCATTCTCAAGTCATGAACGGCTGTTTACCAATATCAATGAAGGAATAGAGAGAGAGAGAGAGAGAAAGAGAAAGGAAAGACAGGGAGGTTAACCAGACATTATCTCGGGTTGGCTACCCTGTACCGGGGAGGGGTAAAGGGATTCGACAGGAGAGATAGAGACAAGTATAAAAAAAAGGAAAAAAAGAAAATAAAAGAGAATCACACACACACCCACAAAACAGAACTGTTTCTGCGGTCATTGTCAGGCAGTCTGCGAAGGCGTTCTAGTGTTGCACAGTGTCAACGTCCCATCCTACGTCATCAATGAAGCAATGTTGCTATCGCATTCATTGCTTCGCCCTTAGGGCGAAACTGTGACATTTTTTACGTGCTCTGCAACTCTCGTTCGTTACGAAGCGTAGCGCACTGTTTTTACGTGTAGGCTATCCCACCGTCCACGTTCCTTAGAGGTGTCATGGAACCCCCCCCTTGCTGCCGGCTACACTCCCTCTTCTCCGGGTTGGTGGGACTGAGCAATTCTTAGAACATTTATAACTAGCGGAGCACTACTACCGCTCGTGTAGAGTGCTTTCGCCATAAAGAAATGTACGGCTCTGCGGTGCTGTAGGAGTCGGTGTAAGCGACTCGATTTCGTGAAAACTTCACAACGGTGACACAGCCTAAAGCTTTATGCTGTACAATGAATAGACCATAGTAATGTGGATTTAGACACTACAGTTGGACGCGTAAGTTTTCATTATTGAGTGACAGCTTGTACTCACTCATCTATTGGTGTGAGAAACGAACCCACCAAACCAGCCACGTCCAGTGACGAGATAGCAGTAAAATCCGTTTTCCTTTATTCAAGAGATTATAATATATAACGCAGCGCCACCCAATTTCCGTACTACCCAGAACACCTCGAATATAACTTTGCTCGCCGGACCCAATTCTATCGCAGTGTGGCTCACTTCTGTCTCCAAATTGCTAGGTGTATCCTTGACGTCACTGGCGAATTGTTATCTAATCTTAGACTGACGAAAAACTTTCTTTGGCAACGACGAGACAGCTACAGGCCGCGGAGCCTCTGCAGGTATGTTTTGCTGCGCCAAATATTCAGGCATCGTTCGACAGCGTTTAGGTTTCTCGCAGAAGAAATGGAGGAACCAGAGGAGCTTCCAAATGCGATGGTTTCGCACTTCCCTAAGGGTGCTAGAGAAAAACGTAAAAGTGATTGAAATTCAACACTCAATTGTGTACTCTCTAGCTTTGCTGTAGTAAACAAGGTACTTAGGGTTTCCAATCCAGTAAAACCGGATAGAATAGTTGGACTTTTTTCAGGAGCACTCTTCTGCGTCTGTTCTCTCCCTAGGTTTCTGTCGTGTCTGAAGGAAGGACAGCGCAATGGTGGAGCGAAAACAATACGGCTTTATTTAGTCATCACCTTAACAGCTACGGGCGAAATGCCCGGTTCAATGTTACAGGAATGAAAGCGAACGCCAGCTTGAATGCCGGCGCTTTTAAGCACAACCAAAGAGTGATAACGCGGCGCCGCCACCACAGCGCATGCCTAGCCGTTACGCCTTATCGCCTAGGCGCGTGACATATCAGTTTCCTTCATTACCACAGAAGGTTCTCCACATGTATAGTCACCTTTTCTAATATGACACTTTCAAAGCTTCTTGTCTCATAAAAGAAAACATTGCTTTAAAATGCAATTACACGTTCTCACGTTCTAAGTGTGAACATATTTCTCTATGTTTGGTTTTGTGGCATGCACGGTTTAGTTGTAACATCATAAGGTAAACAGCCAGTTCGTCGTTGTGCGCTGTGGTGTGCGTTCGGATGTTTGGGGTTGAACTTCAACCACTACTATTTGCAAAAGGAAATTCTAACCCCCTAAGTGGCATCTCTACATTTAAATTTTGTTTCAGTAGATGTGACCAAATAAAGGATACAGGCAGCCAGCGAATACCTAATACATGTTTTTCCCTGATTTTTAGAACAGAGCTGTCCTCACCAAATAGTAAGCAGGGTAAAACAAGAACACCATGGGCATTATATAAACACGTTCTGTGTCACATGCAGGCAGCATAAAAAGTGGCTGATGCATCAAACTGCTTACTTTCAAATGAATACTGCAACGTCACAAGCATATGCGTCCTCATTTGCTCATTTGTCAATGGAATGTTCTTGTCTTGATTTTGGTGCTGTATTTGGTGCATTTTATACTGTCCTGATTGTATAGCCTAACCTAACAAATGGGTAATTTGTTGTAGAGCTTAAAGGTCCGTAAATGCACCCTCTCTTAGTTTGTGTTTTTGTTATCAATCTTTCTACCTTGTTTGTTGTTATTGCTATAGTACTTGGCGTGTTGTATTGATCCATCTGTACTTCATGTATACTTGTATTACTTGAATATATTTATATTCACTGCTGCTAGGGCCTCCTGATGCCCTGCAGTATTCTCTAAATAAAAATAAATCTTAAAAATGTCGCAGTTTCACCCGAAAGGCGAAGCATCAATTGCGATAGCAACTTAGTAGAGAGCTATATGGAGTAAGGATAGTAGTGTTATCAGCTGTATAAACTTGAATATGCAGCAGCACCAGCAACGCGCAGAGCTGTTGTCGACGCTGTCGCCGTTTTGCCGGCGTTCGCACCGAACGCGCGCGGCGTTGGTGATTGTTGCTGGTACCTCTGGGGGCAGCTCGGAGGTTTTCGACGAGATCAGAACGGGACACTCGTCGAGCAGCGTCGGAATTCTTTACCACGTTCTCGCCTCGCAACGTTTTTATATAAATACGCATTTGGTGCCGCAGCTAAACGTCGCCTCCACTCCCTCCCTCCCTCCGGTCCCCCGACGGCCTTTCGCGCGATGGAACAAGTCGCGTTTGCTCTATATTGCCACTCAGCGTTTTGGGGAGAAAGCATACGGAGAAGACGAGAAAGTAGAGGATCCGTCTGAACGGTTTTGAGCCAGGACTAAACCACCTTCTCATCTTGTTCACCTTGTCGTCCAACCGCGTGACAAAACTGGTGGAGGGGCTGGGTACGACGACGCATCCATTGCACAAGACCCCGTCCGACAGCAGCAACCCGAGTCCTACGCGCGCGAACACCGCAGTTCACACAGCAAGCGGTCGAAAACGAGGCTTACCACCAGAGACACCAGGACAGCCTGCTATGACTTCGTCTCAAATCACCACGGAAGTTCCGACGCCTCTTCCTCCGACATATTGTACCCTCCAGAACCCGCTGCCGCCCCCTGCCTTTCACGGAGATTTATATGAGGACGTACGTGGATGACTGGCTGAGTGAGTTTGAACGCGTCGCTGCGACCAACTGCTGGGATGACGCCAGAACACACCGGCGCATGTACTTCAGATTAAAGGACGCCGCCCGCACGTGGTTCCAAAATAGGGAACACGTGTTAACATCCTGGCGTGAATTCCGGCATCACCTTCTGGAGTGCTACAGGAACACCGACAGCCGCGAACACGGTGAGCGTGAACTACAATCTCACATGCAGATGCCAAATGAGTCCGTCACCGTGTACGTCGAGGATATGACTCAACTTTTCAAACGAGCGGATCCTGCTATTGCAGAGGACAAAAAGTTACGCCACCTGATGCGTTGTGTGAAGGAGCAACTTTTTGCTGGTCTGGTGCAAAGCCGTCCCAAAAGTGTGGCCGAGTTCCTCACTGAAGCGTTGACGATGGAGAACGTTCTTCATCATCGGTCTGCCGTCTTCGACTGGCAGATGAATGCCACGTCAGCTTCCGAATTTTTGGCCACCTTCGGGAGCAGTGGCACCGAATGGTTCGCTCTGTCGTCCGCGAAGAATTGAAGAAGCTGTACGGAGTTGGAGAAGCCAATGGTTGGCTCTATCGCCAGTGTTATCCGCGATCAGGTTCTGCAAGCACTGCACAGCCACCGATACCCACACATGCCCAACGTGGTGCCCACGGATGCGGGACCGGCCCCCGTGTTCGCAGATTTTCAGCCCCGTACGTATGCGGACTGCTTGCGAAACTCCATGCCTGTTTCTCGCCCCACAGTCTCAATTCAGACGACGCCACCAGGCGCAATTCAAGCTGCGCACACTGGCTTGGACGTCGATGGTCGCCGTGCACCCCCGCGGAAGTCTGATCTCTGGCGTATGTCGGACAGACGACCACTATGCTACCATTGCGGTGAGGCCGGTCACATCTACCGCGAGTGTCCATATCGACAACTTGGGCTGCGCGGTTTTTCTATCAACTCGCCTCGTCCTCAGGTTGGCCAGAGGCCAAGGGAAATTTATGAGTATCTGGCCCAGTGACGGATACCTTTCACACGACGTCAATCGCGGTCACCTCCTCCGAGGCGACCCTCACCCATTCGTCGACGTTTCGGGGCGACGCCACAGGCCCGCTCACCAAGCCCCCGTCGGGAATACTGAAGGCCGCGGCCTTCGGGGGCGAGGTCTCTGGAACTCAAAATGCGGAAGACCTCTCATCGACGCTTGTAGGGAATGATGCAGATTCAGTGAAAACAGCAAGTTCTACGCTTGATGAAGATAACACATCGGTCAAATCCCCGTATGAGTGCAGTGAAAAATAATCGCCGGTTACCCCATCTGAACTTGCTGACCAAGTCTCGCTTGACATCAGTTTTGTCACGCGGTTGGACGACAAGGTGAACAAGATGACAAGGTGGTTTAGTCCTGGCTCAAAACCGTAAAGACGGATCCTCTACTTTCTCGTCTTCTCCGTATGCTTTCTCCCCAAAACGCAGGGTGGGAATATATATGGTGATCGTAAAGCGCGCGTCCCTCGCGCCCTTTCACTCGCACATACAGCGTCCTGCGCGCGGCGACGATTTCATCGCCGTTGACATCATACGGAACCTCACATCGATGGCAACGGCGACGGCAACGCCGACGGCAGAAATCCTCTTTGAGTATCCATATAATTGCTATCGCAATAAAAGTCGCAGTTATGCCCGAAAGGCGAAGAATCAATTGCGATAGCAAATTTAGTAGTAAAGGACTGTACGGAGTAAGGATAGTAGTTTTATCAGCTGCATAGACTTTGATACATTCGCTTACTAACTGAATTTACAAGCATGGTGTCAGCGCGCACCAGCAAACATGAATAGATCAACAACAACGGTCAAAACGCTGGCGTGAGCATGCGCGGTGGCAGCGAGCGAAGGTTCCTGCAGTCTATCACTTCAACGGAAACTGAGCGGCGAAAGCACAGCGCATACAAAGGTAACATCCGTGTGGAATCGCATTGAAGATACGTTGCGCGCGAGAGCCCGGAGCCGCACAAAGTACAAGTACGCGGTTGCTGGCAGAGTAGAAGCCGCACCCCCTCCCTCCCGCGCTGCCTTCCCGTTTTCCTCCTTTCGCGTGGGAGATTGAGTGGCCAGTTCCCTTTGCGCCCAGTCGCAGGGTACGCATTTGGTGCCGCAGCTACACAACGCCTCCCCTCCCATCCCTTCACGGCCTTTCGCGCTATGAAAGACGTCGCGTTTGCTCACCGCCGTGCATTCGCTCTCCGTGAAAGCGCGCGTCCCTCGCGCGCTTTCACTCGCACATACAGCATACGGCGCACGGCGACGATTTTATTGCCGTTGGACTTTATACGGAACCTCACGGGACGACGACGGCGATGGCAGAAATGCGCTTGGTGTGTCCATATAATTGCTATAGCAATAAAATTAAACAATAAACTTTATTTAAAGAGCAGACGATGTTGGTCGTCCCCAGGTGGGCTGCATCCTCAGTCAAGGGCTTCGTTGTCTCTCGCTTCCCGCTGCGCTCTGTCCACCAGTCGAAGCTGGTATTTAGGGCACGAACTGGAAGAACAACGAATTTTATTCGTTATGTAGTAGTACTGTTTCACAGTGAAGCTGTTATCCTCTGGTTATTCGGAATTTTTCGGTCTCTGCTCACCCAAAAACAAATGGCATTTAGAGGGCTTTGTGTATGGGTTTCCGCGTAATAGAATTGTTTTCTTGTATTGTGAAGGGCCCACCGTTGGATCAGTTCAAGGAACCGCGAGCGCGAGTGGCGTAGTGCGAGCGATGCGCTTGAGCAACTGACCCACTAGACACCGCTGGTAAAGATGCCCCCCTGCATCGTGCCTCTTCTTCACGACAGTATATTCAAATTGCAATCCGATGATATCACGTCGGCACGTTCTCTGTAAGTCATACTTTACAAATTTTCTGAGGTGTTTTACTTTAAAAATACAATAAAACGAATAACGCACATGCGCGGGCGGAGAGCCTAGAAGAATGAGGATCTATGTTGCACTTCCGCACACGTGCGGGCGAATGTGACGAACGTGTGCGCACGATGTATCTGTCCTTGGTGCGTGGCCGCTCTGGCCGTTGCATCTGTCGCCCAGAGTGTGCCGCGACCGTAATCTACGTTATGGCAAACACTGCCCCAAAACGGTTCCGCCACCTAGTGGCCGTGGGCACTCAGACAGACCTGAAACGTTAGCTTGAAATGAGTATTGTCTTTCAGTTTTCACGCAATATATTTATGTTTTCTCGTATATTCGAATAACAATCCGAA